>NW_018252683.1:43414-52668 GCF_001263595.1 Phalaenopsis equestris
ATTTTATTTTTATTAAATGCCCCTGATCACAAGGAACTCAGAAAACTATTTTTCATGATTTTTTTAAGTTTATTTAATTTATTATAATTATTTTTTGTACAAAAATACAAAGTTTCTTTAAAAATCAATTTTAGTGCTTAAATTGAGCCAAATAAATTTTAAATTTTTACAATAAGTAAATATGATTTTTTGGCACAATGTAGAACTAATTTTCTTAATTTTTGATAAGTATATAATTTACATAAATTAACACAAGGTGTATACATTTGATTAAATATAGAAATGTACAAAATAATTCAAAACATCATAATATTTTTCTTAGACTTCTCTGATCACAGGAAACCTACTAAAATTATCCTCATAATTTTTCAAATGATATTTTAATTTTGATAATTAAAATAAGCCAAAATGTCCACCCTAACTTGAAAATTAGGGCTAGAAGCATAGAGATGCCTTCTGACTTTGGAAAAATCAGAAAACATCACATCTGTGATGAGGAATAAACCTAGAAATTTCAAGCCATGGTGAGCCATATTTAGTCATGGAGAATTGAAATACTGATACCCCTAAAATATATAATATTTTTAGACACATTTTTATACATATTTTAGAGATATTACACTTTAGTGAAAGATATTTGTGTGTTTTTCTTTCAGGTACAAATAAACAGGTGAAATGCTAAAAGAAGTGGATCAAATTTGGAGCAAAAATGTAAAAATGGTGCAAAAGAGTTCTGGCGCCTAAGTGCTAGATCCAGTGTTGAAGCACTGGTGAAACAAAGAAGGCCGCTCCTAAGTGTCAAAGGAACCGCGCTTAAGCGGCACAGGCAGTTATTTAATGATTTAATTCATGTTGCCAAATTTTAAAGGGACATTTGAAGCACCTATTGGCTAAAGAGGGTAGTTATGACCACTAGAAACGAAAATATGATTAAAGGACTTGTGAAAGGATACATCTCTTGAAAGTAAATCAAATTTGAACACATTTTGAAGAGTTACCAAGGTAGCTCTTGGAGATTTATAAAAGAAGGAAGTTGAGACTTTTAGAAGTGTGCTTGAAAAGGGGGAGTCCTGAGAAGTTCTTTTGGAGAGATTTTCGGGCACCACAAATTTACTTTATCATTTTTATTTTTAGTTTTATTGTGAGAGTTAAGAGTGTTGTAAAAGAGAAGAGATTGAAAGGAACTTCAAGAGTTTGGTGCAGGATTTGAGATAAGTTTTTACCTTTATTTTTAAATTACTTTTGGTTTTAATAGAGACTGCTTGTTGGTTGGACAATGATTTCTACTTTTAAACTAATGTGTGGTTTTGTTTTCTCCATGGTTTCTGAGTAGTTTTCTTTATCTTTCTCCTCAAAATGATAAGTAATTAAAGTGTTGGATGGAAGTTGTGGAGAGTAATAATCTTTAATGTTGGAAGAAGTTATGATGATTTAATTCCATGTACTTCTTTTACTTCTTGATCTGACCTATTTAGATGTTAAAATTTGTTGTGAGAACATGTAAGTAATTGAGCTGGTATTGTCTAAGTCAACAATTGGAAAGAATCACATGAGGTTGTATGAATGAGAATGTAGTTCATATGATTGAGTGCAAATAAATAGAGAAAAAGGGTGTAGAGTTAGAGGACTTTAGGTGACAGGATAAAGCCCCTAACTTAGTCTATTGTTTTAGGTTATGATATGATATGTTAGCCCTCAAGTGGAGGGAATCAAGGGAACTCTATGGTGAGAGCTGGTATCTTCCATGCATAGCCGGTCTTTGAACCTATTCAAACTTTAAATTAGTCAATGTTCTTTATAGCATCTCTAGTAAGGATAAAGAATAATATTGCTCCTATTTGGCACAACATAATTTAAATACTTTCACAACATAATTCTTATACTTATTACTGATTCATGATAAGGAGAAAGATATTTCATATTAAGTGCTTTTCTTTTACATAAACTCAAGTTATCTTTAGAAGCTTTTATTATTTTGTCAAAATATCAAAAATACCAAAAATATTTGAATTTTAATTACTACAAAAAGATCTATAACTTAAGTAATTGTCTTTTTAAAATAGAATGTTTGTTGTTTAATAGTGCATATTATGAATATCTCGTGGGTTCGATATTCAGGTCTTAATCAAAAAGACCTATATTACATGATAACGATATGTATACTTGCGTAGTATCCCAATATTAAAAAGTAAAATTCTTATTTTCTCAAGGATCAAGTTTTTGGTACTGTTGCAAAGTAAGGAAATATACTTGAAAATATAATCAAAGACATTGTTATACAGTTGCAAATAAACAGTCTGGATCAAATGCCACAAAGGGTATTTAATTAATTAAAAATCATATACTTGGCAAATAATTTTTATTTTTATTCCACATTATTCTCCTTTGTTCACTAAGCAAGAGGGTATTTTTCTTTTATTATATGATTTTTTTAGAGAAAGATAAGGATTTTTGAAGTTCAGGCATTTAAAATAACTCAAAAAATCCCTATTTTTCTACTTATCCACGCGATGCCAAGTCATCTTGCAGCGGCTCCAAACTCACACGCGGTGCGCTCCCATTCTTTATGCTTTCCACTTAGGCATACCACAAGCCAACAGTTCACGCATGAAGAGTCTTTTCAACTCGATCTTCTCCGTCTATTAGATACACGCGTGACCGAATGACATCTGTTCATCGTACCCAAGTGAACGAACCTGTAATCCGTTCACATTAAAACCTTAAGGTCTCTACATAGACTCAACCAAATCACATGGAGTTTGTTTCTAGACCTTCATCTACTCAAGACACACACATCTATGTGGTTAATCAAGTCATTAAACATGGAGTGTTAAAATAAACTTGATTTAGCATTAGAGCTCAATACCTTTGTCTGAGAGGGGAGGCCTCAATCAGATGGTTGTGGTAGCTTTGGCTGAGTCCAACAAACCTCCAGATGAAGTTCCAAGCCTAGGTGAATTGTGTAGGTATGATTTCGACCAAGGTGGATTTCAGGTGTTGTTCTAGAGCTATCCTAGAGGCTGTTACAGAGGGGGTTTTGATGGGGAATCAACTCCTCTTGCTCTAGAGATGGTGTGTGCATAATTAATTTGAGTTTGGTGGACTGTGGAGAGATGTCCTGATCTGAGCTAAATTTTTGAGCTCAAATTTGGGCTCGCACAGTGGGAATCAGAGGGAGAATATGGTTGGATTGAGCTTAGGAGTGCTTGGAGAGTCTCTGGAGAGATTTTTACAGAGTTTTTCCAAGGATTTTGAACATCTCTCTTTTGGCGATGGAGGGGACTGATTAAATAGAAGGGCTCGGGCTAGCCACCTGGGTCAATTGATGGATGCAAAAAGCCGCTTAGGTGGAGGACTAAGGAGCTCTTAAGAGAAATTAGGATGAGCTAGCCTCTAGGGTTGAAATCGGGTTTGATTTAGGGGTGGTGGCTCACGGTTTTGGCAATTTTCGGTGAGTAGGGTGGCTGACCAGAGTAGGTGAGGTGGTCAGGTGAGCCAGGGAAAGGGTTCATTATGATTTAAACCTAATGGTTAGTGATGATGGGAGAGATTTTATGGTTAAGGCCCAAAAATGGGATGAAATCCCTTATTTTAGGGACCCATTGGTCCATAGCTCACTTGGGTGGGTTTAAGGTGGTTTAGCCTGGTCAATAAAGTGTGCTTAATGGTTGTGGTGACATTAATTTGATGACTTTGGCATGACTAAGTCAATTTTGGTGAAAGGGTTCAATTTGGGTCAAAATGGCTAGAAGTTGGGTTTGTGTTAGGCTAGCCATGATATTGAGCTCAATTGATTGGGCCATAATGTTTAGACATGAGGAGTTTAGAAAAGATTTAGAGTGGTTTTGAATCGGTTTGGAGGTTCAATTTGGAGGATTCCTACACAATTTGAATACTTCCACAACATAATTCCTAGACTTATTACTGATTCATCATAAGGAGAAAGATATTTCATATTAAGTGTTTTTCTTTTAAATAATCTCAAGTTATCTTTATAAGTTTTTATTGTTTTGTCAATATCAAAAATATCAAAAATATTTGAATTTTAATTACTGTTAAAATATCTATAATTTAAGTAATTGTCTTTTTAAAATAGAAAGTTTATTGTTTAATAATGCATATTGTGAAATTCTCATGGGTTCGATATTCAGATCTTAATCAAAAAGTCCTATATTACTTGATAATGGTATACTGTTGCATATAAACAGTCAGGATCAAATTTTTGGCATCGTTTTCGGGGAATTGATTGAAAGAAAATTTCTATTTTAGAAAGTCTTATTCAAACTTTAAGAGTTATTGTAGGAATATTTTATTATAGTATTTTATTTTTGTGTATTTTATTTTATTTTATGTTAGTGTATGTGTGGTTCAATTTGGAGTGATTTTGAATTGGTTTGGAGGTTCAATTTGGAGGGTTTTGGGCATTTGGTCAATTGTGTTAGATTTGGGTTTAGGTTAGGCTAAGGTTGGGTTATGTCCAAATTTATGGTTTAAAATGGTCTAGAGGAATGTCATAAAGAGTTTTCAACATAAATTGTGTGTCAATTTTGGGGTTAGGCATTCAACTTGGTGGAGTTTCGAGACAAAGCCAATTTGGGGCAAATTTGGGGATTTTGAATGTGGGTTGAACTGAGTGAAATTGAGGCTTCACTAAGGCCAATTGAAGGTCCAATTTGAAGTTTAGGATTGTTAGGAAGAGTTTAGGATTCAAATTGGGGAAATTGAGTTGATCATATGGTTCAATTAGATGAGATTAAGTCATAGGGTCAAAATTGTGGTTTTAATTTAGATCAAATTTGAGCTCAAAGAATGGTTCAATTAGTCTTTTATGTGGTTTAAATTGATCATATTAAATATGAATTTGAGTTTAGAATTTAAATTGGGGAGGCTTGGGGCCAAATTTGGGCCAAATTTATGGGTAAGTGAGGTGAATTTGGAGAAATTGGGCCTTTAAAGGCAATTTGAAGTTTTTTCGTCAAAGTGGTTAAATTGGGTTCAATTAAAGGGTCCAAATTTTTTTGGGGACATTTGAAATGATTTTGAGGGTTTTGGGAAAATTTGGGCTACCAAGGGTATTTTTGTATTTTTGGAAAATTTGAGGATATTTTGGTAATTTTGGAATTTTTGGGTTGTTTTAGGCAATTTAGGTAGTTTCAAATAGTTTGAAATGATTTTTAAATAAGTTTGCGTATTTTGGAAGAATTTGGGAATTTTGGTCAAATGTTGGGTTTCAAGGGCACTTTGGTAATTTGGGTAGATTTGGGGGCAAAAGACCAAGTTGGATATTTTGGTAGAATTGGGGTACCAACCACTCTATATGAGCCATGCTAGACACCTATATGAGCTATGGACCAAAGAAATCCCCATTTGGAACCTCTATGTACTGGTCTTAGCTAAACCCTAGCCTAGGGCCAGTGGGTCTAAGGGACCATCTACATGAGTTTCCCAAATGATCAAGAGATCAAAGTCAACAAATCTGGGTTAGGGTTGTGAGTGAAAGCGGGTGCAAGTGAGTGCAAGCTAGTGAACTAGCTCCAGACCAACACTCAGGGTCAACCATAAGGCCAAGTAATCCTATGGGGACTCCCCTTGAGCTTCCTCTATAGTGGCCCCACCTACTAAGTGCTAGAGGTTAGGACCAGTATATGAAACTTCAAGTTGAGCACAGAAGAGTTTAGAGTTTCTAAAGGATAGTGTTCTTTTTCTAGTTTTCTAGAAATAGTCAACAGGAAAGTCCTATGGCTACACCGTAGGCTACTAAAGTGGGAAAACTAAACCTCAACCAAAAGTGAGGTCAACAACAGTGAACCAAGAATCCATGGGAACCCGCTAACTGTCGGTCTCCCTTTCCATGTACTCCATGGGAGGCGGATGGCCAGGTGAGCTTCCACTCAAAGCTGGAGCAGAAGGTCCCATTGTTGCCTCTAGAGCTAGCAGTTGTCTTACTCCTGTAGTCGGGGAGTCGATGATATGCAAGGCTTCATATGCAAAAATAACCAGACGTCAAAAATGAGAAAAAGAATTCATATATTGTATAAGAAAGAGATCTCCTCACCAAATATTCTTTCCATCTCAGGCATATGGAGGCTCTCGCCAGTTGGAAATTTTCCAGCTGCCTAACTGACTTTTTTGGTCGAATGTTGGAGAACAACAGCTGAACCTGGGTCGCCACATCCGCTTTAGTGTTGATGGATGAGCTGACACTAGCAAATTAAACCAGGAGCAAGGATTGGAGCACTGGTGGTGGGCACCTCAGTCTTTCCCCATACATCACAAAGTGAAAACAAGTAGATGACTCTGTCGTCTCCCTACTCTTTATTTTTTCAACTTCTCCTGTTCTCTTTGAGTCGATTGTCCTTCCTTTACCTTATGATCTCTTTCTTTTCACTCGACTCTCATTTACAAATTTCTTCTTGGATTCCAGCCGAGTACTTGATCCACCTTAAAATTACCTATTTTTATGCACAGTTTATACTAAATTTTTTAGGATATTATGTTTTAAAGAAGGGTATTTTAATGTTTTTATTGCAGGTGCAAGAAAAAGAGTTTAAGAGCAAAAAGGAGAAAAAATACATAAAAAAGGAGAAAAATGGGTTAAATTGAAGAAAATTGTCAAACCAGCTGATTTAACGCCAAGGTATCAGATGAAGAAATTGTCTGGAGCCTAGGCACAAAAGTTGGGCGATGCGCATAAAAAATGACTACCTTTTCATATGTATTTTATGCACAATTTTAATGATTTTTAATGATATTACACTTTAAGGAAGGTTTTTTGTATATTTTTAATTTCAGGGACAAGAAATGGAGTTTTGGAGAAAAAGAAGCAAAAATGGTGCAATTTGGAGCAAAAATGAATAAGAAAGAAAATTCTGTCCTGACACATTTTGATATGTCTTTCTATACTTACTCTCATTTACACTTCTCACACATTTTTTAATGAAATTACAATTTAAAGAAAGGTTGTTTTCATGCTTATTTGTAAGTCTATCTGTTAAGAACAAAACACAACTGGAATGGAGCGAAACGGAGCTAGAATAAAGTCAAACAGAGCGAAACAATAGAGTTGTAGCAGACTGACGCTAGCAGCGCCTGGGACAGTTATGAACTAATTTTTGGCAGATTTTAATGTTCTAGAAGGCTCCCAAGTGATTCAAACACCCCATGAAGTGATCTAATGCATATAGACACATGGAGAAGGCTTTTAATGAAGAGACATGTCATTTGGATGAATAGATTTATCTCTTGGGGAAAAGAAGGGAATTGGTGTCTCTTTAAAAAAAAGGGCTTGTCGCCTCTCATGTGCATCCGTGGGGGTTTGTGTGAGCGTGTGTGGGGGTTTTGTGTGTGTGCTTGTGTGTGTGTGTGTGTTAGTGTGTTGTAGAGTAAATTCTTGTGTGTGGAGAGGATTTTCTTAAAGAATTGTAAAGAGAAGGAAGGTGAGAGGTTACTTCTTCATTATACTTCTAAGAGAGAATTTAGTGTTGATTGTATAGAGAGAAAGTGCTACAAGGGAACTTTGAAGGATTTTTTTGAGGAGTCTAAGATAAGTTGTGTTCTTTCATTTCCTTATTTTTTAAACTTGTTTTTATATATATAATATGTTTTTTTCGTATCTTCCTCATGAGTTCTGAGTAGACTTCTTTATCTTTCTCCCTACTTTGAGATATAGTGAAATGAAGAGATAATTTGGATGTGCCATTTTAAACTATAAAATAAATTATGATAATTTTTTTACTCCGTTCTTAATTTACTTTTCGATCTGGCAAATTGAATTGTTAAAATATGTTGTGAAACATATGATCCGGGAAATGGAGTATGAGTTCTACAACAGAGTGAGGATCCCATTTCATGAAGAATGTTTCATTCATGGAATTAGGTGCAAATAAATTGGTAAATATACTTTGTTGGGCGTAGAATTGGAGAATTTAGCGTAATGGACTAAAATCTACAATTTGGTATTAGTGTTTGAGAACTAAAGTGATCATTAGCTTTCAGGAGAAGGGAAGTGGGAGCTCTGAAGTGAGAGTCCATATACTCCCAACCTAACCACAAATTTATAGACTAAACCTGAGATTAGCCAATGATTCTCTATAACACTGAATCAGGGTAGAAAATTAAAATTGTTCTTATTTGGCACAATACAAATTCAAACCATTTATCTCTATCATTAACCAAAAATTTATTATAGTAGTAAGGATACTTTCTTAAATTTGAACTCTTTGTCACAAAACTTTATTTAATCTTAGTAAATTTTACTTTAAATTTTAGAAATTAATTTAGTGTAATTAGTTTCATTAGCATACATAAAACCCACTTTAATCAACCTTCCAAACAAATTGTTTATAGTAGTGGACTAGAATTAGCCTAAGGGATTTCTTACCTCGCTTCTTCGTGGGATCGATACTGGGGTTTTTAAAGAAAGCCCAATATTACTTGAAGCAATACGTGCACTTGCATAGAACTCCTAGTGTGTGAATAATTTTATATATTTTATATAACATTTCTATTTTGCACATTAAATACTTAATATAAATTGGGTCAAGTTGTTGGCCATATTTTTGAAAAGCTAAATTACTGTGTAATTTTGGAATGGGTCAAGTTCTTGGCATTGTTAGCTTGGATTTAAATTGACATAAAACATGTAGAAAAATAACACACACTAGGGGCACATGAAGTTTTTAGCGCCATTGTCGGAGAAGCTTCGGTAAGAACTTTAGGAGAATTTTAATTAAACCTGTAAGATTTAGATTTGGAATTTATAGTATTATTATTGACCAGAATTAAAAATGTTGAGATTTTCATACCTATTTTATATTTATTTTTATGATATTGCACTTTAAGGAAGGGTATTTTTGATGTTTTGTTGCAGGAATGATGAATTAGGGTCATGAGCGAAAAGATGCAAAAAGGAGTGAATTTGGAGCGAAAAGGACCAAAATGTTGAAATTTGAACTAGGCCGCCGACGGCGCCCTCGACCCCACTGACAGTGAGAAAATTAGAGAGCCTATAGAAAAGAAGAAAGAATCTAGGGAGTAAAGGAAGTGCTAGAGAGAGTTCCTAGAGATTAGAAAGGTTCCAATATTGTCAGGAATTCTTCGAGAGATTGTAAGAGTGGAGGGAAAGTGAAATTTCTTCCTCCTTGCTGCTTCAAAGAAAAATTATGTGTGATGTAAAGAAAGGAAGAGATTCAGAGGAACTTCGAGGAGTGTTCTTGGGGAGAAAATAGAGATAAGTTATTTACTTGTTGTAGTTT
>NW_018252683.1:52992-53709 GCF_001263595.1 Phalaenopsis equestris
GACAGACTAAAATCCCCAATTTGGTCCTATCGTTTGGGTGTTGAAGTGTAGATGTTAGCCCTCAGGTGAGGGGAAAGTGGGAGCTCCAAAGTGAGAGCCAGTATCCTCCCAGCCTAGCGCAGATTCAGTAAATAAGTGCAGAATTAGTCAATGTTCTTTATGCATGGACCTAAGGGTAAAGAATAGGTATGCTCCTGTTTGACACAATATAAATTGAACTAATTCACCTTATCCATTCACTAAAATTTCTTGAAAAGGAGAATGATGCTTTCTTATATATTGAATATCACAATTAAACCCTCATTAGTATAATTAGTTATTTAATAGTTATTAAAATTACTTATTTTCTTTCAATTGCTTATTAGTGACAGATAAGCAAATTGAACTACGTTGTTGTGATTAAAGTATTGCTTTTCTAAAAGCTTAGTTCGCAGTTCTAAACCACTCCCTGTAGAATCAATATCTAGGACTCCATTAGAGCCTTATATTACTTGAACGATACGTATACTTGCATTGATAAGTGTGACTTTACAATTATTAAATATTTATTAAATCCATATTTATCTTATATTTTAAGCATATAAAAAGTCACCGGTCAAGTTTTTGGCGTCGTTTCCGGGGAGTGATTGAGTGAGTGAGTCAAATCACAATTAGAGTAACGGACAAATTAGGATTATTAGAAAATTTTTACTTGAATTGCAACTTATTTTTATATTT
>NW_018252684.1:0-7905 GCF_001263595.1 Phalaenopsis equestris
TTTATGGTGAGTTCTCTGACTCATGATCCACAGTGAAGAACAAAAACCAAGTGATTTTAGTCTCTGTGTGCTTCAAATTAAATGTTTTAAGCAAATTAGGGTTTTCTCAAAAGAATGATGTTTTGATCCTTAAAAATCATGAAATTATTTCCTAAGACTACTCTGGCCATAGGGAACTTACATGAATTTTTGTAGAATTTTCTAAGTTACATACAATTTTCTATAATTATTTGAGTAGAAAATTCATAACAACTTAGAAAATTAATATCTCTGTCTATAGATCTCTTATGTCTTTAGAAAAATACTGAAATTGATTGTTGTGTTTGGTCACAAATGACCTTATAAAGGATTTTCAATAAAAATTGGATGTCAATTTGAGGTTTAAGGCATTCAATTGTTGAGATTAGGGGTGTTAGCCAATATTCGGGCTAATTTGGGGGTTTTGGTAAAAGATGGTCAAATTGACCAAATTGGACCAAGGTGTAGTTGGACAAAATGAAATTGTGAATATTTTGGATTGATTGGGATTTGCTGGGAATTTTTTGGTAATTTTGGGTTTTTGGGCCATGGAGGGGCAGTTTGGTAATTTGGCCATTTTTGGAAATTTTTGTCAGTTTTGGCAAATTTGGATGTATTCAAAGTGTTTGGAATGAGTTTTGATCAGTTTTGGGTATTTTGGCCAAATTTGGGTTCCAAGGACAGATTTGGGTCCCAAGGGCAGTTAGGTAATAAAAGACCCAAGAGGAGCATTTCAAGTAGAATTGGATAAATATCCATTCTAAATGAACCATGGATCAATGAAATCCCCATTTTGGGCTCTTATGTAGCCAGGGTATTGTGGGGGTATGGTATTGTATATCTTAGTTCCAAACTAACATCTAGGGTCAATTCTAAGGCCAAATAACCCTATATGAACTCTCCTTGAGTTCTCTCATAATGATCTTACCTACTAAGTGCTAGAGGTTAAAATCAATATGTGAAACTTCAAGTTTAGTAAAGAGAAGAATTTTGAATTTCTAATGGTGAGGGTACCTTTTCTAGTTTTCTATGACTAGTCAATAGGAAAAGTCCTATGGCTAGACCTAGGCTACTAAAGAAGTTTCTAGACCTCAACCAAAAGTGAGGTCAACAAGTTACTTCCTGATCATTTAAAATATGCCTTTTTAGGAGATTCCACTACTTTATCAGTTATAATTGCTTCAATATTAACACTGGAAGAAGAAGAAAGGTTGATGAAAATTCTGAAAATTTTAAGAAAGCCTTTGGATGAACAATTGCTGATATTAAAGGAATCAGTCCTTCAATTTGTATGCATAGAATTCATATGTAAGAGAACTGCAAACCCAGGATTTTATTAAAAAAGTTGTAAAGAAAGAAATTTTAAAGTGGTTAGATGCTAGAATTATGTACCCTATTTTAGATAGTGCATAGGTTAGTCCAATTAGGTTAGTCCAATAGTCCAATTCATTGTGTTCCTAAGAAAGGAGGAGTAACTATAACTGTAAATGAACATAATGAGTTAATACCTATTAGACAAGTTATAGGGTGGCGAATATGCTTTAATTATAGAAAATTAAACCTTGACACTATGAAAGATCATTTTCCATTACCCTTTCTAGATCAAATGCTGCATAGACTAGCTGGGCATAAATACTTTTATTTTTTGGATGGAAATACTGGTTATCACCAAATTCAAATATCTCATGAGGATCAAGAGAAAACAACGTTTACCAGTCCTTATGGTACTTTTGCTTTTATAATAATGCCCTTTGATTTATGTAATGCCCCTACTACATTTCAAAAATGTATGATGGCAATTTTTTGTGATTTAATTTAAAAAGGGATTGAAGTATTCATGGATGACTTTTTAGTGTTTGGAACTTCATTTGACTCATGTTTAGAACATTTATCCAAAGTTCTTAAGCACTGTAAAGAAACAAATTTAGTCCTTAACTGCGAAAAATGCTAATTTATGGTAGCAGAAGGAATTGTATTAGGACATCAAATATAAGAAAAGGGTATGGAAGTAGATCCTGCTAAAATTCAAGTGATCGCTAATTTACCTTATCCAATAAATGTAAGGGGAATTAGGAGTTTTTTTAGGAAATGTTGGATTCTACAGATGATATATTAAAGACTTTTCAAAGATTGTTATGCATTTATGCCATTTACTGGAAAAATATGCAATTTTTAATTTTGACGAGGAATGCCTAAAAGCTTTTAAGTTATTAAAAGAAAAATTAATCACTGCACCAATTATAGTTTCACGAAACTGGGAAAAACCTTTTGAATTAATGTGTGATGCTAGTGATTATGTTATTGGAGCTGTTTTAGGATAAAAATATGATAAAATTTTCAAAGTTATTTACTATGCTAGTAAAACTCTTAATGAAACTCAAATTAATTATACAAAAAATGAAAAAGAGTTATTAGCAATAGTATATGCTTTTGATAAATTTAGATCATTTTTAATTGGAACTCATTGTGTAGTGCATACAGATCATTCTGCTATTAAGTATTTAATGAAAAAGAAGGATATTAAACCTAAACTTATAAGATGGATTCTTCTTTTACAAGAATTTGATTTTGAAATAGTAGATTGGTCATTTATCCAGGCATGAATTAGAAAAACCACTCTGTTTTGAAAATGAAATTAATGAACATTTTCTAGATGATAAATTTTCACTATTAATGAGTGGTGTGTTCCGTGGTATGACGACATTATGAACTTTATTGTTAGTGATATTATACCTTATGGAATGACATACCAACAGAAGATGAAATTTATTTATGAAGCTAAGACTTATTTTTGGGATGACCCATTTTTATATAAATAAGAAAAGAATCTGATTATTCGAAGACGTGTACCATTAGAAGAAACTTATGAGATTATCCCAAAATGCATAATTCTAATTTTAGGGGACATTTTGGTGTTGATAAAACATCATACAAAATTTTACAATCTGGATTTTATTGGCTGACAATTTTTAGAGATGTTATTGCTTATATTAAAACTTGTGATAGGTGTTAAAGAGTAGGCAATATTTCTAGAAGAAATGAGATGCCCCTCAATTATATGCTAGAAGTTCAAATATTTGATATTTGGGGATTAGATTTCATGGGACTATTTATACCATCTTTCAGAAATTTATATATTCTGTTAGCAGTGGACTATGTATCTAAATGGATAGAAGCTATTGCTTTACCTCAATGTGATGCTTAAATTATTGCAAAATTTTTGAAAATAAATATATTTTATGGATTTGGGATGCTAAGAGTTATCATTACTGATGGGGGAAGTCATTTCAGAAATGCCATAATGGAGAAATCATTAAAGAAATATCATATAAATCATAGGATTGTTATTGCTTATCATCCCCAGACAAGTGGTTTGATTGAATTATCCAATTAGGAAATTAAAAGAATTATGGAAAAATCTGTGAATAAAAAAAAATGGATTGGTCAGTCAAACTTGACTATGCTTTGTGGGCTTATAGGACTACATACAGAACTCCTATAGGAATGTCCCCATATAGGCTAATATTTGGAAAAGCTTGTCACTTGCCAGTTGAACTTGATCATAAGGCATATTTGGCGATTAAAGAGTTCAATTATAATTTGAAAGATGCTTGTGAGAAAAGATTGTAAATGAGCTTGAAGAGATAAGGAATGAATCTTATAAAAGTGCCAAAATTTATAAAGAAAAGATGAAGATGTGGCATGATCGAAGGATTCTTACTAAAAATTTTCAGCCAGGGTAACAAGTTTTGCTATATAATTCAAGGTTAAGATTATTTCTAGGCAAACTTAAGTCTAGGTGGATGGGCCCATTTATTGTGATTAAAGTTTATCCTTATGGAGCTGTGGATATTAAAGATCGTAAGTCTGAGAAAATATTTAAAGTTAATGGACATAGACTGAAACCTTATTTTATAGGGGATCAGCATAATTTTAATAATGGAATGATGTTAGGTCAACTAGAGTAAGCACTGGTTACGTCGGGCTGACGACGTAAAACCAAGCACTTTGGGGGAGGCAACCCATAGTTATTAGTGTGTTTTTACTTTGATTGTTGTTTTATGTGTGATTAAGAAAATTTAGGGTAGTATTTTTTAGAATATTATGTGTTAGTATTGATTTTAAGACTTTATTTAGTTATCTAGACATGTTAAAATGATAATTTGGACGTTAAGTTGACAAGTGCAAAAATGTGCACTGACGCTTAAGCGCCAAATCCGGTGCTTATGTCCGAGAGTTTAAAAAAATGTGTAAAATTAATATTCTAGAAGGGAAAACCACTTAGAAGTTTGCAAAAATGTGCCAATTTGCAAAAATGTGCCAAGTTTTAAACGTGTCTAGGAGTTATTGGAAGGATTTAGGCCTATAAATAGAAGGGTTTAGTGAAGGAATTTCACCCCATATAATTTCTAGTTCTAAAGTCTAAGAGAGAAATAGATTTTAAGATGATGTCTTCATGGGAGATGGATTTGAAGAAGGAGGAGACCATGAGGAAGAAATTCATTAGTCAAAGTACACAAGAGATGCATAACTGTTTCTTAGCTATTAGTATTGAAGGGATATCAGAGAAGATCAACAAAATTGAAAATACCATGTATGTACTGGAGACTAAGGTATTGGAGATTCATGCACATCTTGCACATATTGGATGGCAATTGAAAATGCAATTTAGCCACACTAGTTATAAAGAGGTAAGGAGAAGTTTCTCAAGCAAAAGTGGATTGAAGAAGATTACATCAGAGCACGTCACCACCATCTATTTTATCAACTTTATATTCCGGTTTCCCCAAGAGAGACTAGTGAAAGTCCTGAATTTGTTCGTTCTAATGAAGAATGAAATTAAGCTCTATGTTTAAAGTTATGCTTTTGTGTGTTTAAAGACGTTATCTTTAAGTGTTTTAGTGTTTAAGACTTGCTTTTAGTGTTTGTGTTACTTAGGTATTTAATTGTGAAAAATTGGTAAGTGTTTGTATTTAGGAAAAGTTTCTCATCCAAGACTATTTGAAATGAGAACTAAGTGTTTAAATGTATTTGTACTCGTTTGTGAATTAATATAAGTTTGTTTGTGTGAAATTTTGTGTTGTTTTAGCCTCAAATTGAAATAGTTATTAAAGAGAATTTTGAGATAAAAGAGAGTTAAAGGATGTTGAAAATAGACATTTAAGTGCTATGAGACCATTTAGGGGTGGTTTACTTTGGCAAATAGTGCATTTTACTGTAATTTGAAATTTTTGAAAATCGTGCACTGGCGCCTAAGCATCATATCTCACGCTTAAGCGCGAGCAAACCTGAGAGGTAGGCGCCTACGCGGCACTATGCGTCACTTACCCGCGCTTAAGCGCCGGTTCACGAAAACTAATTTGCGAATGGTTAAAAGTGAATTTTTGAGCCACAAATCACCATTTTTACACCTCCCGTCACCTTCAACCTCTCAAAAATGCGATTTTGGAGAGCTAGGGCACACCATTAAGTGGAGATTTTATGGTGGAATCAAGAAAAATTTGCTAGATTCAGATTACTTAAGGTAAGAGCTCTACTTCTATGCAAAAATTTCAGATTTTCACCATGTATTTTTAGTACATTTGGAAGAATTTGAAAATTCACTATTCATGGTGAAAAATGAGTCACTATTCAAAATTCACTATTCATGGTGAAAAATGAGGAAAATTCTATGGAAATTGCATAGGAAGTGTAGTCTAAGCTTTTGGAAGTTTAGTTTAGTGGTTTAGACTTGATTTTTGAAGTTATTATGGAATTTATCAAAATTGTAGAACAAAACCAAGAATGAAGAGGAGCAAAGGCAAATCCCCTTTTGATTCGAGTAAATTTATTAATTCAAAAGCTAAAGATCGGTATAGTGATGAGTTGTAATCAAGCAAACTGATTCAGGAGCGATGTTTTAGAAATCTGGGTGAAGATGTGGAAGATTTAATTGTTCGCTGATAGTGGAAAAGTTCTATTATTTCTCTGCTGTGGCGGTTATTGCTGTTGTTAGGGAGTTCTATGCAAATCTCTCTAAAGCTGAAGACAATCAAGTTATGGTTCAAGGAAAGACAGTACTTTTTTCGTCAGAGGTAATCAACTTGTTTTACTATTTACAACCAGATACATTATATTCTTATGAAAATTATAGCCCTATTGAAGCGGAGTTAGATGAGATTACTTGACTATTGGGAGAGGACTTTGGAAGATCACTAATGAGAGGAGAGTAAATTTCCTAACTTCAAAGTTATGTGCACCTTCAAAGGCCTGAAAGTATTTCGTTTCTGCTTGTCTGCTTCCGACCAATCATCTCAGTGAAGTGATCATAGAAAGAGTGACGATGAACTATTGTATTTAAGAGAGAAAGCTCATCAACATTGGAAATTTGATCTGTCAGACTATCATCAGTTCTATTATAGTTGTTACAACTGCAGATATGGGATTTGCTTCCTTGATCTTTTCTTTGTGTGAGCAGGTTGGAGTTAAATATGATAGCTGGGATGAAGTATTATTACCTTGAAAGCCCATCACTAAGGTGAATGTGAAGACTTATTCTGAGCATTCAATTTTTGGTTGGAGAGGAGGATTTTCTCGGAGCTATGGAATGAAGGCGTCTGCTGCTTCTACCTCTGCTGCTTCAACATTTAGACCATCTACCTCACGTGCTTCTACATCTTAAGGTGAGTCTACTGAGACCCAAGATCAATTATTGCATAGGATGATGGATATTATTAATTTTACCGCTGATAGGGTATAAAATTTAGAGCGTTTTGTAGAGCATACTGATAGGTATAATAGGAGAAAAAGTGATTATGAAGAGAAATTTCACTCATCTTTGGAGAGCCTCATTAGGGGTAACCAAGGAGTGCAATTTCCTCCATATCCTAGATACCCTGATTATGAGCCTGCAAAAGTTTAGGATAGCGGTGATTCAGAGGATGAAGAGTATAGCTGAGAGATTTATTTTATGATTGTAATATGATATGAACTATGTGGTCTGGGCTTGCTACATTTGCATCTGTGCGCTGGTTTTAACTATGTGATTGGTTTGTACTTTTATGTTTAAGTGAGAATTGTGATGTGATGTGTTTTCATGTTTTGGACTTGAGACGTGTATGTATGTTTACTTGTTTAGATATTGTGATATTGTGATGTGTGAGTCTTTTATTTTTAATTATATTGTAATGTTTGTGTTAGTTAACAGTTTTTTTTAAATTCTAGGGTAGTAACTGTTGTGAGTTTTTTGATTTAGTTGGTTTAGAACTTAACTTAATTCTTGTAAAGTTGAAAATCTATCTAACTTAGATCTTAAATTTAAATTTTTGAAACTGCTATCATGTATTTTTCTTTTATCATGTTAGTGTGTTTGTTTTTATGCTGAGAACGTGAAATCAAGTTAGTGTGTTAGTTACTTTTATGTTTATACCCACTACTTAGAAGTCTATTAAATCTCTACCTGTTAACTTGAAATGAAAATATAGAAAATTTGATAAAAAATTAATTTTACTCCTGTTTTTAATTTTATACTTGTATCACTAGGGTTTAAAAATTCTCGTTAGTATGTTATTTTAAATTTGCTTTCTTGCTTATATATATCTGATGCCAAACTGTTTAATCTGCTAAAAATTTAAGTTTAGGGGGGTTGAAGAATATTTTTAAAATTGGAATTTTATTTGTTCTCAAATGTGCTACAAGTGAATTTTATTTGAAAAGAAAAAAATTGATTATGCATATGAAGTTATATTAGGGAAGTAAAATTTGATTTTAGAAATAAGTAAGAAAATTTAGTTAAAATTTTTAGTAATGAAGAAAAACTTCAAGTTAAAAAAGTTTTTAGACGAGAAAATGATTAGTATAAGTAACTATCTTTAGTAAGAAAAATTGTATTTTTGAAAAATTTAGACT
>NW_018252684.1:8072-8913 GCF_001263595.1 Phalaenopsis equestris
TTAATGAAAATTTTTAAGTGGAGATAATAAAAGAACTAAATTCTAAATATGAAAAATCTACAATATATTTCTGAATTAGATAGAAACTCATATTTTCATCTTTCTTAACTTTAAGAATTTCTAAACTTTAAGTTGGTCTTATTTACTGATTATTTTTTCTAAATTAGACTGCTATATTTCTAAATCAAAATTTTACTAACTCCTAAAGAAGCTCATATACATATCATACATATTTAGTTTTTAAAAATTGAAGTGTCACTTGAGGACAAGTAACATTTAAGTTTGGGGGATTTTGATACACCTAAAATATATTGTATTTTTAGACATATTTTATACCTATTTTTGAGATATTGTGCTTTAATAGAAGGTATTTTTGTGTTTTTCTTGCAGATACAACTAAAGAGGGTGAAAAATGCTTAAAGGAATAAAAAAGGATCAAATTTGGAGCAAAAAAGTGAAAAAAGTGCAAAAGAGTTTTGGTGCCTAAGCGCTAGATCCGGCGCTTAAACGTTGGTTAAACAGAGAAGGCCACGCCTAAGTGCTAGAGGCCCCGCGCTTAAGCACCTGTGGCAGTTATTAGATGAGTAAATTCGGTTTCTGCAAATTTTGAAGAGGTTTTTGAGGCACCCATTAGCTTAATAGGTGGTTATAATCACCATGGACAATAAGTATCATGAAAGGATGCATCTCTTGGGGAAATAGATTGAATCTAGACATATTTTGAAGAGAAACCAAGGCACCTTTTGGAAAATTATAAAAGAAAGAAGATTGGGACTTTGAAAGAGGTCCTGAAAGTATTGGAAAGTTTTGAAAGTTCTCATTTGGGGAGTTAGTTCGGAGA
>NW_018252684.1:9147-13285 GCF_001263595.1 Phalaenopsis equestris
AGTAGTTTTCTTTATCTTTCTTCTTAAAATGATAAGTAATTAAGTTTTGGACGGAAATTGTGGAAAGTATTGATCTTCAATGTTGGAAGAAGTTGTGATGATTTAAATCCATGCACTTCATTTACTTCTTAATTTGACCAATCTATATGTTAAAATTTGTTGTGAGAACATGTAAGAACCGGGCTGGTATTGTCTCATTCAACAATTGGAAAGGTCATATGAGGTTGTATGAATGAGAATGTAGTTCATATGATTGAGTGCAAATAAATCGGGAAATATTCATTGAAGGTTGTAGAGTTAGAGGACTTTAAAGTGATAGGTTAAAGTTCCCAACTTAGTTTATTATTTTAGGTTCTGATAAGAGAATGTTAGCCCCCAGGTGGAGGGAATTGAGGGAACTCCAAAGTGATAACTAGTATCTTCCATGCCTAACCGGTCTTCAAAACTATTCAAAATTTAAATAGGCATTGTTTGTTATAGCATCTCTAGTAATGATAAATAATATTATTGATCATATTTGACACAACACAATTTGCATACTTCACAACAGAATTCCTATACTTATTACTAATTCATAACAAGAAGAATGATATTTTCATTTTTAGTGTTTTTCTTCTATAAAAACTCTAGTTATCTTTTTTAATTTGTTATTATTCTATCAAAATATTGAAAATACAAAAAATATTTAAATTTGCATTACTGCAAAAATCATCTTTAGTTTAGATAATTATCTTTTTATTAAAAATAGAAAGTTTGTTGTTCAATAGTGCATATTGTATATTCTCCATGTGGCTTCGATATTCAGGTCTTAATAAAAAAAGTTTTATATTACTTGATAATGATACGTATACTTGCATAATATCTCAATATATAAATTAAAAGTAATTAAAAGTTAAATTCTTATTTTTCTTCAGGATTAAGTTTTTTATTTTGTTGCAAAGTAAGGAAATATAAGTGAAATATAATCTGAATTATTGTTGTACTTTACATATTAGCAGTATCCAGGGATCATAATGTCCTACCTTTGATGGAAAAGTCATCATGGAAGTGGAGAAATTAACTTCCTTATTGTTTTTAGTTTTTCATTCTCCTGTTCCATCAGTCATAGTAGCAATTACTTCATCCAATAATGAGTCGATCATTACGAATGCAACATATTCACAATAGAATTCATTTCTCAATCCATAAAATGTGTTGATCCTCCTTCTAGAAAATTCAACATGCTTACCTCTCATGAAGATGTGATCATCTAAAATAAATAGCAAGTTGGCATAGAACTCTCAGATTATTGGAACAATGCTACTGTAGTGCAGTAGCAAAATCTTTCCCAATTTTTAGCGACGATCAAACTCTCGATCCCTCCACCTGGGTTAGCAAATGGTCGTTCCGAAATCAATTTCCTCAAGCTCATTTTGGTACTATAGTTATGTTGGCCGTTTAGTTGACAACTCTCCTTGCATCAAAATCTCCCGTAGGTTTTCCTCTTTTCACACGTGGTGCCATAGGAATTTCTATGGAAATCTAAATAAATTACAAAATAAAAAGCTAACTCTACAAGTAAGATTGTTTGGTAAGAAACTTTTCACCATCGGTTTTCTTTAAACTTCTTAAAAAATTCGCAAATTTCAAATTTTCCATAATGTAGGATAAATCCATGGTGAAAATAAAAAATTTCTAAGTTAAAGTGAAGCTCTTACCAAGAGAAGATGAAATCTACGATCTTTAGTCCTTGAAATCTTCTCAAATCCACCCAATTTCAAGCTCTATGTTGAGGTTTAGAGGTAGTAAAAACAGAGTTTTACTGGGCTATTTCACGGTTTTTAACCTAACCTTGCGTTTTCGGGAATTTAGCGCCTCAGGCACCAACGCCAAAATTTTTTAGATTTCATTTTTCTATGGAAATATGTTATTTTTTAGATTTCATTTTTCTATGGAAATATGTTGCATACCACATTATATCAACCTCTAGCTAACTTAATTAAACAATTATACTCATAATTGAACATTTTCTTAGACAAAACTTCCACAAACAACATGAAACTCACATTTATATATAAAATCCATACTATTACAAACTGACAGTTTTCAAGCCAATAAAATCTAATTCAGTGTCCAAAGCAAACCAAACATCTTAACACTGAAAATTAAGTATAAAAAATATTCAACCACAAACACAAATAAAGTTTAACAATGAAAGCAAATGCAACCAATATAACACCATAACACAAGTAAGCAATACTAAATAAGCATTCCGTGCATAAACTAATTTCAAACAGCTTCTTCGCTCTCGTCCTCTTGTATGTCTCCCATGGATTGGTAGCTCACGTACAAGTTGTGAAAAGGTCGATAAGGAAATTTGTCAGTCAAATCTTCCTCTACTTAAGAATGTTTTTTGAACATACGCACCAAACCATCTTCAATATGTCCACTGTTCAAAAGGTTCCTTCATCCTCCAATCTAGATGATCCAACATTTCAGAAACATTCACAATTGAATGTATAAGATTATGTACGCCTTTCTATAACTTCTTGATCATTTTCAAAAGTGCAATCAAACTTAAGTAAGGCTAAATAGGTGATGAATTCTAGGATGATTGATCCATCAGTACATTCACATCATTCTCATCCCTAATCTTATGTAGTTGCAATAAACTTCTGGGTCCATAGGCTTCCAAGGAAGAATCACTTTTTCCTAACTTTCGTAAGGCACTTGCGATTGACTGCATAGTAGGAAGATAATAGATGAATGTCCCAGTCCATTAGTAGATCCATTGATGATCAAACTCAAAAAAGATTTCACAATTATCGTACCCACAACAATAGGTTTTTTTGTTTGAATACAGTAATTCAAAATAACACTCTCAGTCACCTTACTGATTTTCGTGGTAGGCAGTAGTCTTGATGCAATAAAGAAATGCCATGCCTTAGATGTATGATTCAACAATGATCAAGAAAAACTTACATTCACGTTATCACTGGTCTCCCAATTTACATCTTCATCAGTAAGAAATCGATAGAGTTTCTCCATATTTTCTCTTGTAGGGGTAAAATGTTCATAGTGGCAAATATGACACTTTCAATCATAAACATGTCGTTTATTCTTGAAGGAGTGAATTGTACACACCTGCCTCAAACGTAGACAACTCTTTAGTTAGTTCCAAGAATATTGGCATAAAACTCTTTCACCACAGGGACAACTACGGTGACAGTAGTATAACAAAGCACTTCATATCGTCTCTGTGCAATAATCTCCTCCACTCGAGTATTCGGTGTGTTAAATCTTTGATTCACAAATTCCCTTTCCTTGATTAGCCTCTTCTTCATAAGAACTCAATTGCATAACTTTTGTGCATCGAAACTGATAAACTTCCTACGGTTGAAAATTTCATATCTCGCAGTATATTTAGAGTGGGAAGTGATTGGATTTGAAAAAAATGCTAACTCTTCCCTTGTTTTCCACTCTAAAATAGGTTTAGGAATCAGTTCTTAGGAGTTATTAGGAAGAAAATCCCCAAAAACTGCCTTTTGAAGCGTTTTAAGTTGTTTCAGTCGTCGTGGCGCTTTAGTCGCTGATTCTGGCACTTCAAGCGTGAGCTCTCTGGAAAATGACGCCTCAAACTCTTTGAGGCGCTAGTTCCAAAATTTGCGCCGTTTAATTTTAAATCCAATTAGTTCTCAAATCTTTTATAAAATTGGGTAAATAAAGATGTTTTTAAATATTTACTTAATTTCAAGTTTCTCAAGTCACAGAATCCTTAAAGATACATATATATATATATAAACACTTTTGATATTCAACATGTAGGGAGCCGTATAATGCTCCTTTCAAATATATATATATATATATATATATTAGTAAGGAGCCAAGCTCCAATTCATTAATGAAAACAAAGACAAAATACAAAGGGAATGAAAAAAGGTGACAGGAGAGGGTCTATAGAAAGGAAGGCAACCTCTCAAAACAACAACAGGGGTTATCTGATATAAGGGAGAGGCAACAGATCACTTGATAAAAGAAAGTCCAGTGGGAGAGGAATCCTTCTGCTCACTAAGGGTTCTTCAGTAGAGAGACCCCTTCTAGCCAGCCACTTGGAGGGTCTATTTCCTTCTCTGTGGATGGGGGAGGAATTGATAGAGCA
>NW_018252684.1:13323-14763 GCF_001263595.1 Phalaenopsis equestris
TCCATGGGGTATCACAAGAACCATGGATAATGTTAATAAGTTGCAAAGAGTCAGATTCTACCCATAGCTGGTCAAAATGGCAAGATCTGGCTAAAGTGATGGCCCAAAATACAGCTTGACAGTCTACTTCAAGGGAGTCTAAAGCTTTAACAGAAGATTGAAAAAATAAGATACATCTCCCCTCATGATTCCTGAATACACCACCAATACCAGCAGACTGAGATTTATAGCTACCATCAGTGTTAACTTTGATCCATCCAATCTTTGGGAGAGTCCAGCAAATTTCCAAGATTTTTGTAATGTGTGGCTTGAGAGAAGGGCCCAGCTCCAACATAGCTTCAAACTTTTTAAATTTAATCAATTTTTGTATAAAAGCAATACAATTTAGACCTACCCTCATAGGAACTAGATGGGAGTTGTCAGAGTTTTCATGGTTTACCTGGTTTCTAGCCATCCAAACAAACCAAGCCACAATGTTGGGGATGTCCTGAAAATTGAATCCCCTCCAATTAGACCAGCAATTATAAAAAACCTTCCATGTTAGATTCATTTTTGGGGTCTTGAGTTTACCATTCACAAAAGACCAAACTTCCTGTACCCAAGGGCAGGCAAAGAAAAGATGGGTAATTGTTTCCTCTTGGGACTGGCAGAAATTGCATCTGGAAGGACCCCTCAGACCCTTCAATTTCAAAATATCATAAGTGGGAATCAGTTTTAAGAAGAGTCTCCATATGAAAAAAGAGATGGATGGGGTGAGGATTTTATTCCAGATTGTATGGCCCCACTGTACCACCAGTTGGGGAGGCTAAGAAGGGATTGAGTTCTTTTTTATAGCTATTCTGTTCTTAACTCCAGATTTTACAAACAGTTTCTGAATATTGGATAGTTGAGAAGTGCTGCAGAAAGGAAGAATTGGAGTAAGATTCCACTTGCCATGAACCCAGATGTCCTTCACAAGCAATGGAGCAGCTGGGGCATTCTGATCCTGAAGAAGGCAGCCTTCTAAAGACAAATTATCCCACCAGATGTTTACCCCTCACCAATCTCTCAGACATATAATTGTTCAGCATCCTTCCTAACCTTTAACATCCTTTTCCAAATGGGGAAATCCCCTAAACCCACAGAGAGTTGGGTGGGGTGTTGATGCTTGCAATATTTGCCCCAAAGGAATTCAGCCCAAAGGGAGGACTGAGATCTAAATTTGAACCAGAGTCTACAGAAATTAGTGTGCATAATATGGGAGAAAGACTTGAAGCCTAACCCACCCTCCTCAAATGGTTTACACACCTTAGCCCAAGAAGTCCAGTGTTTTTGCTTCCTATGGCCAGCCCATAGGAATCTATTGAAGATCCCTTCTAACAATCTCTGAGAAGACTTTTTAAGAATGTTCATTTATAGTAGATATGATGGAATAGCAGATAGAACACTTTTGAGGAGTGT
>NW_018252685.1:0-445 GCF_001263595.1 Phalaenopsis equestris
ACACTAATAACACAACAGTAGCAGATGCTCAGGTACGCTTTTATAGTTTATTCATAGCATTTTACTTTACTACATTTTACCTTTCAAGCACATTTTATTTACTTGCGTGTTGCTTATTCTGCATGCAAAACCAAAACTAGAACAAAACAAAACCAAACATTGACACCAAAACTGTGAAGCACAAATCACCAATCTCAAACACTTAAACCTGGAGCGATCGCTACGACAGGAGCTTGGAGCCAACTTTGTGGGCAGCACGACGAGGAATTCAGATCGAACAGCAAGAGGATATTCTTCAGCGTTATCACTTACTAGTATAATAACAACCCATAGAACTTCGAGGTAGCTCGCCTAGCGCGACATAAATCCTCACTCCCTTTTTAGGCTCCTGAACAACCATGTTGCAAGTTCTAACCCGCCTTAGGTTCCGAGATTGTCGTGTGAC
>NW_018252686.1:0-2657 GCF_001263595.1 Phalaenopsis equestris
ATTTTATATATGTTTTGCAGGAAAATTAGGAAAAAAAATTTTTAAATAATCTACAAAAAAAAAATAATAAAATAAAATATGAATATTAGAGAAAAATTAGTTTTGACAAATGTTAGATCCCTAAAAATATTTAAGAGTTCGGCTTCATTCTACTTAGGGAGTTTCACAAACTTTCCCACTTAAGTTGTTGAAATCCTTGTTCGTTCTCTAAATTAAGAATCATCCACTAGACCTATAGAATTCTAGACGTGACCTTTACAGATTCAAGAAGTTGCTTCCATTCTGCAGCACTTTGTCTCGTCTGGTGTTCAAGAGGTGACTCTCATGGCGTAACATGTTGCTTTGTATGTCATTTATTTCTTATATTTAGCCTGGTGTAATGCTCTGATATCATTTATAATAACCCTAACACCCACACATCAAAAAATTGTTTGTTTTATCCTATTGACCTCACAGTTTTATCCCATTGGTGTAACTTCCCAAGAGGTCACACATCCTAAGAATGATAGCAAGCGACCACACTGACAAAACTCCAACCATTATACCAAAAGGTACCTCGATGTGTAAATTTCGACTTCATTCTAATTAAGGAGTTTCATAAATGGTTATATGTATGAATTTGATGATTGTTTTGAAAATAAAAACAAGTGTCGGTCTACTTATAACGATTTAAAAGGAGACAATATTAATAACAATTGAATAAAGAGATCATGAAATCTATGTTAAATGTGTTCTTAATTGGTTTGACGGGACTTGTGACAAATATTAAACCCCCTAAAAATGGTGATGATGTCTAAGTCATAATCCTCATTTCCTGGAACTTTTTGATTTGTTCTTCATCAAATGCTTCAACCATTGATCCCTGCTTGTACACGCATTCACTCCTCTTACCTCTTCAATCCTTTTTCATAACCTACCTCCTCTCCCTCACCCCCATGCCAATATCCCATCTTCTAACTCCCTGCATCAGCCTACCTTCCCACAACCCAAATTTTTACCCTTGACCATCACTCTACCAATCACAACTAACACAACATCAGCTTCATTTTCTTCTACCCGCCACACCACCTCCCTCATTTCATCTCATCAATCCTTTCTCATAACTTCACCTCATCTCCCTCACCCGATTACAAATAGCCCATCTCTTCACTTGCTACGTCGACCCAACTTCCCACCACCCTTTTACCCGTGACAATCACCACCATAGCAAAATCACCTTCATTTTGACACCATCTCCTATACTCCATTTGCTACCTTTCCCATCCCTTAATGCTTCATATGATAATGTTAAATTAAGTTTTGAATGCCAGTAAAAAATTGGGTTATATTTTGCATTCATTTGTACCATCACGACGATCTAATTACCGATGATTTGTCCTTTACCCTTATGGGTCAGATGTATTTTGACGTATTGGGGTTATCCATCAAGATGATTTGGTTATTTCACAAGCTCCGTATATCGATGAGTCTGTACTCATGTGAAAATTGCCTGAGACTAACTTTACGCCTCGCGGCTTACCGAGAGCTGGAAAAGCATTGAAGTATTCTCATGTGAAATAATTGTTCTTTGATAGCCCTGTGGTAGTTTTCACTAATAATGTAAACAAAACTCATTTGGATCAAGAGGATTCTAGGGAAAATCTCAAGATGTAATTAGCCAAGTGAGATACATCCCATTAGGAGCACTCTGGACCCCAGAACTGGCCAAAACATCTGAATATCTGGTTATGGGTAGTCTACGTAGATATTCTTTCGCGAATATTGGTTCAAGATGCCTCCACCCGATCTTGTTTGGGTATTCATGTTCAACTTATACTTGCGAGGCTTATCGCACGTAGATTTTTCATGTTTTTTTTTCTTTGTTTGTCTTCTTTATTATATGTCCCTGCTTTTCTGGATCCTTTTTTCTCCAGATGATTCTTATCATCTAAAATAGAAACTTATTCAGAAAATAGAATTATACGATGATAGATAAACTGTCAACTCCTTCAAATATAAAATTAAAAAAAAAAAAGAGAAAAGAAACAGAAACATAGGGTTCAAGAGGTGGCACCCATGGCATACCTCTTTGTTCTTCATGTCACTTAGTTCTCTTCTTCATGCTAGTGTAATGTTCTGATACCATTTATAATTGCCTAAACTCTCACAATTTTATCTCGTTAGTGTAACTTCCCAGGATATCACGCATCTTAGGAGTGCTCCGATGCAAACACACTAATAAAACTCCAATTGCTACATCAAAAGGTGCCTCATTGTTCAAGAGTTTGGCTTAATTATACTTAAGGGGTTTTAACAATGAATTACATGCATGAATTAGGAGATTGTTTTGAAGATAAAAACTAGTGCACATCAACATATAAAGATCCAAAAAGAAGCATTGTTAAGAGCAACTAATTACACGATAAGCAAATGAAGAGATCATGAGATATACGCTAAATGAGTAGTACCAATAAGGTGCTCTAAGCAAATTTCAAAATGATGAAGACGACAATAACAATGATGAGTAATAACTTTTAACCTCATCTAAATATTTCACTATTATTATTTTGGTCACACAATTCCTATTTATTTGCATACCTAACCCTTGAACTTCACTTTTTACAAGCATGTCATCTTATATTTGCATGAAAATATGTATTTCACTTTTTGAAAGTTAA
>NW_018252687.1:0-5784 GCF_001263595.1 Phalaenopsis equestris
TATATATATGTTTACAAACCAATTACAATGTAGTAATGTAAGGGAGAGCCAAACTGTCTCCATTAAACAAAAAAGACAAGTGTTGAGAAGGTGCATTCCCAACAGAAATCTGTTATGTGTTCCTTCCCAAGGAAGCCAGCCAATGGGCAGGACAGTTACCTTCTCTAGAGATGTGTTTAAATTCAAAAATTTAAGAAGTATTTTCAATTGGTTATTCCATCGGAGCAAATTCCACGGAGGGGCTTCTTCATTCAACAAATTTTTTTTGCAGACACTAAAATCAGATTCAACAATCAAAGGACCCATATGATAATGTTGAGCAATCGAGATAGCCCAATAAATTGCTCTGAACTCTACCTCCAAAGAATCAAAAGCCAAAGCAGGAGCATTGAAATAAAGTATACATGTTCCATGGGAGTTCTTAAAGACTCCCCCCACCTTTGGAGAAACTACCATCAGTATTCACCTTCAACCAGCCATGTTTAGGGGGGTTCCAGAAAACTAAGTTGGGTTTGATTCTATTGTAGTTAGTCTAGCTAGGCATCCAATTCTTAAAAACATTGGGGAAATGGTGGTGTTGAATAATTTTTTGAATATAGCAATTGAAGATCAAAGAGTTTGCCCCAGAGAGATGATCCTCAAACTTCACTTATTTTCTACACATCCATATGAACCAAGCAACAAGACAGGGAATCACTAGTAGATTGTCATTATACCAATCCTCCCAGCAACTAGTAAATGTAAGCCAGCTCAAATAAAAAGTATCAATTCCAAGCTGGTCAAGTAGACTTGACTAGATTCTTTGAGAGAAGTCACGAGTAAAAAATAGATGTTCTAATGATTCCTCAGCAGCATTGCACAAATGGCAGATGGAGGGAGCTCTCAATCCCTTCATCTTCAAGATATCATCAGTAGAAAGCAAGAAATTTTAGAGTCTCCAACAGAGGAATGAAATAGAAGGAGATAAAAACTTTCCCCAAATGGCTTTACTCCAGGCCACCTGATTCCAGTGGAAGAAAGGTTGGTAAATGAATGTAGCCAGCTTTTGAGAGGTGGCTTATTTGGTGGTAATTTTTTCTCTTTGATTAGATGAGAAAGGAGTGTCCTTTACTCACCTTACTTGCTCACTAGATAAGATAGTATTTAGCATCCAACAATTCCACTGATCCTCAGCCCAGAAATCCTTAACTTGACTTTGATAACTGGGGTTAGGGATAGTACATTCAAGCTTCTCTCCATTACACACCCACTGATCCAACCAAACGCTTACTTGCCCTTCTTCTAGTTCCTAAATAAACAGCTCTTCTGCCTGATTTCTGATATTCAACAACTTGGACCATATCCTTGAATCCCACAATTTCTTAGTTACAAGAGTAGGAAGCACAAACTTGTAGTACTTCCCCATCATATATCTAGCCCAAAGACTATCCTGGGCCCTAAATTTGATCCAAAACTTATAGAGGTTAATAATTCTTAGATGCTGAAAATCTTTGAAGACCAGACCTCTAACTTGCAAGGGTTTGCAATCCTTCTGCCAAGGAAGCCAGTGATACTATTTTATTTGTCTAGACCACAGGAATTTGTTAAAAATTCTGCCAATTAGCACTTGTGTACCCTTCTGCATAGTAAACATTTGAAGAACATAGGAGGGGATTATAGTCAGAATGCTCCTCAAATGAGTAATCCTCCCTCCATTTGACAAGAAGGAATTAGTCCAGCAATCAAGCTGGGCCTTGATTTGGTCAATGAACTCATGGAATTGGGTTTGCTTACATCTGCCTTTAATTAATTGAACACCAAGATACTTAATAGGTAGAGAGGCAATGTTGAATCCAGTGTATTCAGAGATCTAGTGTTTAATCTGAGGATTAGAGTTAGCATTAACAAGAACTTGACATTTCTATTTGTTAAGATCCATACCTGAAGCTTGTTGAAAGAGCAGAAGTCCTTTATATAGTCTCTTGACAACATTTTTTGATGCATTAGAGAAGATTATAATATCATCTGCATAAACCAAGTGGTTTATATTGATAATGGATCTATGATGATAAGCCAAGTAGGGTGAATCAGCAAACATCTTATTCAGCAATCTTGAGAAGTAGTCCAAAGCTAAAATTCATACAGTAGGTGACAAGGGGTCTCCTTTTTTGATACCCCTAGAAGTAGTGAAGAAGCCGTGGCCTTTTCCATTAATTAAGATTGAGTGAGCATTGCACTTCAACCATCTATTAAAAAAATTAATGAAATCCCCATTAAAGCCTCTAGTAGATAAACTCTCCAGAATGAAGTCCCAATTGATTGTATCATAATTCTTCCTTATATCAAGCTTGAAAATGGCATTTCTCCCTCTGCATTTCTTGTCTAGATCAAACAAAAGTTCTCGGGCCAGCAAGATATTATCTGTGATATTTCTACCTCTGACAAGAGCCACCTGATTATCAAATATGAGGTTTTGGAGATGTGGTTGGAGCCTGAAAACAATAATTTTGCTAATCAGTTTGGAAATTGGAAATCACATTAGATTAGTTAAGCTGATGGGCCTGAAGTCCCCCCAAATTTTTCTTTTCTAATTCTTTTGTATCAAAGTGATAGTGGAAGCACTGAAGTATCTAGGTGGGTCCACCCCATTAAAGAAAATTTTAACATCTTGTATAATATCCTTGCATGTCTTGGCCCAAGTAGCTTTGTAGAAGGTGGATGTAAACCCAGCAGGCCTAGTATCCTTCTGCACATCAATTGAATCTAAAGCAAGTTTAATCTCTTCCTCCAAGGGAATATTGGTCAGATTTAAACCTTTTACATATACATGACAATCAGATAATAGACCAGTGTCAATGGGGGTTCTGTCAGTGTGCCTACTGTTGAAGAGATTATGGAAGTATTGAACAACATCTTGAGCTATTTCATCATCAGTTGTAAGGTTTTGACTAGTTGAATTGGTGATAGATAGGATCATATTGCATTTCCTCCTGAAATTAATACATGCATGATAAAACCTTGTATTTCTATCACCTTCAGTGAACTTAGATATTGTTGCCTTCTGCTTAAAGAAACTCTCTAGATAGCAAATTTGAGAAAGGAGCTTCTCATTTTCTTGATATACCTCAGTTTCAGTATTCAGTCCCAATTGGAACCCTTCTTCTAATATGTACACTTCTTCTTAAGCACCTGCAATATTTTCATTTACATTTCCAAACCTCTCCCAATTCCATCTTCTAAGGTGCATAGCTACTTTCTTTTGTAATTTACAAAGCTTAATATAAGGGTTGCAATCAGTTTCAAAACCCCAAACTATGTTAATTTCCTCCATGAACTCAGAATGTAAAGTCCACATGTTCTGAAATCTAAATAAAGTATTAACAGGTCTAACAAAATTCTGTATGGAGTAAGGAAGTGGTCTATGGTCTGATCCAACCATATCAAGATGAGTGACAATAGTGTAAGGGAAAGTTTGAAACCATTTAGAATTACCAAGCAATCTGTCCAACCTTTCCCATAAGGAACCCCTCCTCCAAGTGAATTTTAGACCTTGAAATCCCAAATAAAAGAGACTAGCATTTTGTATAAAATCATTGAAGCTGGCCATTGCAGAATGCAAAGGGGCATTACCCCCTCTTTTTTTAGTAGGAGAAGTAATACAATTAAAATCAACACCCAAGGTCCATAAGGAACTAATTGACTGTCCCAGAAGTAAAGATCCTGCCATAGGGTCTACTGATGGCTAGCCAAACAACTGACATAAATGAAAGTAGCATATCCCATTTATGCTCCAATAGAAAACTGGATATGTATGAACTGAGAATGATTAAGTAACATATAACACTGAATTTCAGATCTGAAAAAAGCCAGATTTTATTATTAGAGTTAGCATAATAAGTGAACTTAGAGAACTTTTTTATAATATTTTGAGGATATTTTGTGACCATGGGCTCAAGAAGTGCAAAGCACCAAATCGTATGAGTTCTAATAAGATATTTCAGTCTCTTGAGTGAGGAGGGGTGAGCCACTCCTCTTATGTTCCAACATAAGAAATTGATCATTGAGAAAAGGTTCTCCCTTTCCCTCTAGTTGTAGGATGAGGTTCCACTTGTGGGAGAATGGAAAGCCCATCCAATGTCTTTTTAACTTCCAACTTGACTTTCTTTTTCGTATTGCTTTTCTGAACTTGCCATTCATCACTTAACACATCTATAAGGGTGTTGAGTGTGGGATCATCAATCTTATGTGGATTAATATCCAATAAGCTATCATCTTGTATATCATTCTCCATCTGTCTTTTCTCAGTAGAAATACTATTGACATTGCTTCCCATCTGAGCTACAACTGTAGTATTAGGTGAATTAGACTTCAAGTGATTAGCATTAGCTTCTGAAACTAAAGCTACAACATCTGACACTGCTGCCTCTATTTGCTCAGAAGCAGTTGCCTTCTCCATACTTCTATCTGAAGTCTTCTTATTGGGAGGGGGATGGAGTCTATAACACTTCTCCAAGTTATGTCCAAACATTCTATAGTGAGAACAATAGATAGGTTTTTGCTCCACCACTATTCTCAAGCAAAAAAACCTTCTTCTTCTAATCCAATCCAAACCCTCTCAATATCTGGGAGTGTTATATCTCTTTCTACAAGAATACAAGAACTCTAGCCCCTGCTAGCCCCTGTAGACCTGACCATATTGTAAGTTGGAGCATCAATCTTTAGAGGCCATCCAAGTGCTCTACAGATGTTGAAGAGCACATTTTAATGATAATACTGTATAGGGAGATTAGAGAGTTTAAGCCACATAGGAATAATAGGGGGTTCCTTGTTGAGATCAAACATAGGTGTCCACTTCATCAATTTCATATGGATTCCAGTAATAATCAAGGCCTATTTAGAAAATACTCTAGCATAATCTTCCTCAATATATATAAAGTAATTAACAGATGTCTGCCGTCTAATAAAAACAGCCTCCATGAGCCATTTAGCTTTAACTCATTGAAATATTTCCTTACACAGTCCATCTTAGGATGTCCATACTAAAATTTTCCTATTAGAGTAATTTTAATTGATTCATTTAGAGCTTGAATTTCTTGTGTAGAAAAAAGGATGGCAGGTTCCCCATCCTTCAGCCCTAAGGGGTTCACATAAGGGCAAGTTCCCTTCCCTGCAGCTGCATCATGAAGGTTTTGTGGAAACACCAAATACTCAAATGACTTAGGTACTTCAATCCCACTTCCAACTACATCAGCAAATGTAGCCTTTGTCCATTGGGCATTAGTTTCAACGTCAATAGAACAAGCCATTGATAAAAACCACAACAGTAACAAAAAAACAACAAGTTAACAAAATAACTCTAGAGAGCAAAACCAGTAAAAAGAAATCTAGAAAAAATCAAAGTTCAAACTAACTAGTCTCCTGACAAACCAGCTAATAAGAACCTGAAAACCAGCAAAATAAGACCAAAATTCAGTTCACTATCTATGAAAGCAATGTAATAGTAACCAGTTCACCAAGCTTAGTGACAACGACTTTATATATACTTAAAAATATAAGATAAATATAGATGTAATAAATATTCAATAATTATAAAGTCACATTTATCAACGCAAGTATACGTATCGCTTAAGTAATATAGGGCTCTAATGGAGTCCTAGATATCGATCCCACAGGGAGTAAGATTAGAACTACGAACCAAGATTTTAGAAAAGCAATACTTTAATCACAACAACGAAGTTCAATTTGCTTATCTATCACTAATAAACAATTGAAATAAATATGTAATTTTAATAACTATTAAAATAA
>NW_018252687.1:6016-6237 GCF_001263595.1 Phalaenopsis equestris
TCCCCTCGCCTGAGGGCTAACATCTACACTTCAGCACCCAAACGATAGGACTGAATGGGGGATTTTAGTCTGTCACTCAATAATCTCCAATTCTACTCCCGATAATATTATTTCCCTATTTATTTAAACCCAACTTCCAAGGGCATCGACCTTCCTGAATCTTGGATGTAATCTTCACTTTAGTTGTAAAACTCAACATATTTTAACAAATCAATTGGCCA
>NW_018252687.1:6451-7583 GCF_001263595.1 Phalaenopsis equestris
TCGAAGTTCCTCTGAATCTCTTCCTTTCTTTACAGCACACAGAATTCCTCTTCGAAGCAGCAAGGAGGAAGAAATCTCTCACTTTCCCTCCACTCTTATAATCTCTCGAAGAATTCCTCACAATTTTTACACATTATTGGAACCTTTCTAACCTCCAGGAACTCTCTCCTCTTCTAAGACCTCTCAATTTTTGGCCAAAATCTTCTTTTAAAGTTGTGGATGAGCTTTCCCAAGAGTTGCCTAAGCATCCCTATAAAATTTGTCCTTATCCAAAGCCTCATTGGTCATATCCGCCGAGCTCGCCATTGACGGCCTCGAGGGCGCCGTCGGTGGACCTTTTTAATGAATTAATTATGGAGTCTCGGGAAAATCTCGCCGTCCGCGGGGACGAGGGCGCCGTCGGCACCCTAGTTCAAGTCTGCACATTTTGGTCCTTTTCGCTTTAAATTTGCTCCTTTTTGCATCTTTTTGCTTCAATGACCCTAATTCATCATTCCTGCAGCAAAACATCAAAAACACCTTTCTTTAAAGTGCAATATCATCAAAAATAGTATAAAATAAGTATAAAAATCTCAACATATTTTTCTTTGGTCATATACATATCGTTATCAAGTAATATAAAGCTTTCTGATTAAGCCCTGAATATCGATTCCATGGAGATCGAGGTTAATCACAGCGACTTTCAAGAGAATTTCTAGTCTATAATAAAAAGCCCTAGCTTGGAAGGTTGATAAAAGTTTGATTTTGATTATATCCCACAACTATCATTACATTACTACTTCTACTCTTAAATAAAATACCTAGTGAAAATCAGAAAGTGGGGTTCAATATATTAAAAACACTCTTCCTCATGTAATGAAATTTGTGACATGTGTAAAAGTAAAACAAGTAGTGAGAGTATTTAAGTCACTTAGAATATTCAAAAGATATAAATTTCATGAGAACTCTACTAGTTAAAGATCTACTCCATAAATATAAGTTCAGGAATGTATTTAGGTTTTCCCTTTAGGTTGGTCTAGTGAAGCCAATTTTTGATTAGGCATATCTTCAAGCTTCTCCTCACTTCCATAATTTTTTCTTTCTTTTCTCTTTTTCATTTGGATTGCTTTCAATCCGTTATATATTTTTTTCT
>NW_018252687.1:8481-9442 GCF_001263595.1 Phalaenopsis equestris
ATATCAAAATCCCAAGCTATATCTTCATCGCCTTGATCAGCAGGTGGATCGGGCTGATACTGAGTATATCGGGGGCACTCAGGAAAAGTAACATCAGGCTCACCTCTATAGTGTCAGGCCTGAGCTTCATAATAAGCTATCTCAAAATCTGAATGCCTTTGAAGGTACTCACCATCGTAATCATGTCGACGTTCTAAACCTCCAATCCTTTCATTTATTAATTCTATGCTCTTCTGCTGCAAGTCCAACTAATTCATCATGTCAGTCAGAGTAGGGGAACTAGAAGGTGGAAAATCATAACTTGTAGAGGGGACATCTCTACTAGTAGAAGGTGCTTCACTCCTACTTCCAGTTCTCCATTTCTTATGGGATTCATAAGTTTTTAAATTGGCTTTACTAATGGGTTTCATAGGGTAAACCCATTCTTCATCTCCAGCTTCCAAAAGTGCATAAATAAGATCAGGATGTCCTAGACATCCACTTGTTTCACTCCTTGTCGCAGTCAATATATTCTTAAAAAAATAATTGTCCCCACATTTATAGTTCTGTTATTCTGAATACAAAAATTCAGAATAGCTCTATCTCTAGTTACCTCACTATGATGATAAGTCAGTAACAGAGTAGAGGAAATAAAATAGTGTCATGCCTTAGAGGTGGCATTTAACATGGAAGCAAAAAAATTTACCCATTCTCATTGTTTAATCTTCCACGTTCCGTTCCCATCAGTGAGAAAGTTGATCACATCATTCAGGGGACCTTCCATTGTACTAAAGGATTCATAGTGACAGTTATAAGAGTTTGGGACTTCGTAAAAGGTGTTGATGCGGGCGGCAATAAACTCAAGAGGGAATCCCCGCACTTGAACGATTCCATTTTTAGAATAGATTACGTTGGCGTAGAACTCCTTCACAACATTTGCATCAGCTTTATTGGTGGTGTAACAAAAGTTTTCCCACCTCTG
>NW_018252687.1:9850-10916 GCF_001263595.1 Phalaenopsis equestris
TAAATGTTTTTTTTCACGAGCTCGCCGTCGACGGTGTCGATGGCGCCTTCGGCGTGCTCTATTGGAATTAAATCCTAAGTCTCGGAAAAAATTCGCCGTCAGCGGGCTCTATTGATTTTGTCCAAATTCCGGATTTTTGTGATTTCAATCAATTCCAAGCCTAAACGACATCCGTTTAATCATTATAGACATAATTTTAAGTGACTAAATGATGTACTTAACACAAATAAACATTCACAACACAAAACATCGCATTTATATATAAATTCCAAGGGGTACAATATACGTTACATAACACACCTAAGTCTGGTATTTTCTCAACCTCAACACATTAATTCAGCGTCGTAATCCAAGCAGCAACACTCAAAACGCTGAAAACAAAACATTTATGCTAAGTCTCAACTATACAGAGATCTAAAAGCATAATTCTAAAGCAAAGTTCAAATTACATAGTTCAAATCAAAATACATAGATAGACAAATAAGTAATATAAATCTACTATTCTTCAGATTCAATACTAGATTCTCCTCTGAGATCACCCATCGATTGCACATGAATGAAGAGGTTGTAGAAGGGTCGGAATGGAAATTCTTTAGTGGAATCCTCTTCTATTAATTTCATCCTCCTCATCATCCGTATCAAGTTATCTTCTAAATGTCCACGGAGGCGGTACTATAACACAACACTTCCCATCTTTGCCGCACTATCGTCCCTTCAATTGCCGTCGTGGGATTATTCAATCCACGACTTACGAATCCTCGTTCCTTGATCAATCTTTTCTTCGTCAGTAACTTGTTGAAAACTCGTTGCGCTTCCACACTAATAAATTTTCACCTATTAAAAACTCGCATTCTGGGATTATCAGGGGAATTGGACGCCATAGGAATGAAATTGGTGGAGTTTCACTTCATTTCTGGGGGAAAGTATGAACTATGAATCAAATTTCAGAGTTTAAAAGGATAACTCCCGCCCAAAAACCGCCATTCAAACCCAAGAAACCGCCATTCAAACCCAAGAAACCGCCATCTCGCCGGTCTTTCCTCTCGCTAGCACCTATCTTCACTTT
>NW_018252687.1:14966-15826 GCF_001263595.1 Phalaenopsis equestris
TTCCTTGAATTTGTAATTGATTTCCTTGATTCTGTAATTGTTGACCCATGTTTAATATCAACTCTTCCATAGACAACTTCTTCTTCTTAATTTGAGTGTTACTGTTAAATCCTAGAGGATAAGAAAGTCTATAGTTAACATTTCCTTGGTTGGATGAACTTCCTAATGGGTCACTGGGTTGTTTGCCCATTATTAATTTGTAGAAGAATTGTTATTCCAATTAAAGTTTGGATGATTCTTCCAACCTGTGTTATAATAGTTCGAATAAGGGTTGTTGGGTTTATTAATAGCATTTAAGATCACATATGAAGGTTGAACATCCACAAATTGCCTAGATGACTTCTCTTCCATCACAAGAGGTGTTGGAGAATAATCCATCCCATAATGATCTAATTTTTTTGATATTGCAGCAATTTGTGAAGCCAACAAGATATTGCATTAGAATCATGGATGATAGCTACTCTTTTAGGATTTACCCTTTCAGAGGGCCATTGCAAATTATTGGTAGCCATCTCTTCTATTAATGAATAAGCCTCATCAAAAGGTTTTGACATTAACGAACCACCAGCCGCAACATCTATAATCGATCTAAGAGATCCCACTAATCAATTATAAAAAGTTTGAATTATCAACCAATCTGGTAACGAATGACGAGGGCATGTCCTAAGAAGATCTTTATATCTCTCCCAAGCTTTGTATATTGACTCTCAATCAATTCGACAGAACGACGTTATGTCATTTCTAAGTTTAGCAGTTTTGGATGGAGGGAAATATTTGGATAGAAATTTCTGTGAAAGTTCTCCCCAAGTTCTAATAGATCCTGGTGCTAACAAATTTAACCACATCTTAGCCTTATCCCT
>NW_018252687.1:17459-46505 GCF_001263595.1 Phalaenopsis equestris
CTTTTAAAGTTGTGGATGAGCTTTCTCAAGAGTTGCCTAAGCATCCCTTCAAATTTTGGCCTTATCCAAAGCCTAATTAGGCATAACCACCGAGCTCGCCGTCGACGGCCTCGAGGGAACTGTCGGCGGACCTTCTTAATGAATTAATTCTGGAGTCTCGGGAAAATCTCACCGTCGGCGCCCTAGTTCAATTCTGCACATTTTGGTCATTTTCGCTCCAAATTCGCTCCTTTTTGCATCTTTTTGCACCAATGACCCTAATTCATCATTCCTGTAACAAAACATAAAAAAATATCTTTCTTTAAAGTGCAATATCATAAAAAATAATATAAAATAGGTATGAAAATCTCAATATATTTTCCTCTGGTCACTTAGCAAGTAAGCAATGGAACAGTAACTAAAATTCAAAACGCTCTTGCTCGGGAAAGTCCCAAACAAATAAGAACTCCCAATCTTCTCTCGAAGACAAAAGATCTTCTTGAGGCATAAACACCAAGCTCCACAGCGCCGCCACGAAGGGCCATCAATGCCCGAACCTTAGCAGGCAAAATCAGTTCCGGCAGCCGCCATATTGCGAAGATTAACAAAATAGTAATATATATATATATATGGGTTGACTCCCATAAAGTGCTTGGTTTAACGTCGTCAGCTCGACGTACCATTTGTTTAGTTGGGTTGACTAAACATTAAAATTTATTTAAATTATGGTATGTGCCCTATATAATAATGTTTCAATCTATGCCAATTAACTTCAAATATCTTTCAAGTGTTAGGATTTTTAATAACAAAAGTTTCAAAATGATAGACTTTAATCACTTTAAATGGTCCTAACCATCTGAATTTCAGTTTTCCTAGAAATAATCTCAATTTTGTATTATATAATAAAACTTCTTGTCCAGGTTCAAACTTCTTTTTAATAATCTTCTGATCATGCCATATTTTCATTTTCTCTTTATAGATTTTTGTATTATCATATGCTTCATTTCTAATCTTCTTAAGGTCATTGAGTTGTAATAATCTTTTCTCACCAGCATCCTTTAAATTAAAATTAAATTCTTTAATAGCCCAAAATGCTTTATACTCCAATTCTACTGGTAAATGACATGTTTTTCCAAAAAATAAGTGTATACGGGGACATTCCTATAGAAGTCAGTTCTGTGTGCCCATAATGCAGTATATAATCTAGCAGACCAATCCAATTTATAGGGATTTACAGCTTTTTCTAGAATTCGTTTGTTTTTCACAATTTGATATCTCTACTAGACCGCTAGTTTGAGGATAATAAGCAGTAGAAAATTTATGCTTAATATCATATTTCTTAATCAATTTTTCGATTCTCTTGTTCCTAAAATGATATCCTCCATCTTTAATAATTACTCTCGGTATTTCATATCTTGTAAAAATTTTTTTAATTAAAATTTAGAAATACTCCGAGCATCACATCTCATCACATATAGGTACAATAATAACTTTAATCCATTTGGACATTTAATCAACAACAAGTAATATATATAAATTTCCAAATGAAGGCATAAATGGTCCTATAAAATCTAATCCCCACACATAAAAATTTTTAACTTCTAATGTGTAATTTAGAAGCATTTCATTTCTTCTAGAACTATTTTTTACTAGTTGACATCGATCGCATGTTTTAATATATTCATTAACATCTCTAAAAAGAGTAGACCAATAAAATTCAGCTTGTAAAATTTTATATGCAATTCTATTTATTATAAAATATCCTCTAAATTCAGAATCATGACATCTTTCAGTTATCTGTTGAATTTCTTTGTAAGGCACACACCTTCTAATAATTAGAACTTTACATTGTTTATTTAAATATAGGTCATCTCAAAAATAGAATTTTGAAATATATAAATTTCTTTAATTGTTGATTTTTAATATTAGGTGGTAGAATATCACTTACAATATAATTTACAATATCAGTATACCACGGTACATTCAGTTCATCAATACTATATAATTGTTCATCAGGAAATTTTCTAAAATTTCATCCTAAAATTTTATTTTAGCTGATAAATTAATATAAATATGTAGAGTAAATTATTTTATGGGCAGAATTCCAAACTTATCTCCAAAATTAAAGCAGTTTAAATAGGATAAGTAGCTGATATTAAGATATTTTTTATATCAACTAACATGTTGATATTGAAATTAACACATCCTGGTGGCTAAATGTGTGGAAAAAGATGAAATCATTTCTAACTATTCGAATTAATACTGCAGTTTTCCTTAAACGACTTCTAAATTAAATAGATTTTTTAAGAAGATATCGTTCAGTTAAACAATATCACTACACATATTGGAACTATTGAGATTCTGATTCAATCATTAATATTATCTGAATCACTTTGAATTTACCATAATGATTGAGAAATATCTTTTGCCACCCTAAAGAAAATAGCCATACTACCTTTATATGAATATTTAAAAAAACAATCAAATGCTGCTTCGCAAACACAAACATTCAACAAATTTTTTTTATTAAAAAACAATGCTTCTTAAGTGGCCAAAACCCGAACTCAAATTCAAATAACGTGAATTGGATGAAAATTTTTTTTCATAGCCTCCTCAAAATATACGCAGAAAAAGTCTCCTTGCACCTCTCGACTATTTCAGCAATTTTTTTTCGTTAAATCTAGTATGAAAATCTAAAATTTAATACAGATGAATTTTAAATTTATATGGTCAAATATGATTTGCACGGATCTTAGGCCGATTCTAGGGTCGGAATAAAAGGTACTAGATTATCTTTTGCTATTCTCTTTAGAGCAAGACTAAATATGTAATTTCTATATCTTCTAGTCATTCTTTTTTCAATAAATACGAGGGCTTTGTCATGTATGAGGACTTTTGGATTTCCCAACTTATAACATATTTTCTTCATGGAATAAAATGGGTCAACGGTCTCGAGAACAACTCATTTGTCCCCGATTGGGGAAGTTTTTCTCTTCTCCTTCTCTCTCTATCCATCTATTTCTCTTTTTCTCTTAATCTGAATTACTCAATCTAACATTCTATTTCATGGGCATGGTCTTCCTATTAGATTTGGAATCAATATCCCTTTAAATGCGGCGAGCGTGGACCGTGTCATTGACAAGAAGAGAAGCAACACCGAGAAAGTATAAGGGGAACTAGCACAACAAATGACTCACTCCACCTATTCATCTGCCAACCCAGCTCCCTTAGCTGGTCATCCACCACATCTGACCAATGATATGAATTATCACCCAATACTATAGTTCTTCCAAGGCATGTACTTTCTATCGTGGTTTGTTATAAGAGCTTTCTCGCTACACTAGCTTATTCTCTCATTTTTTGAATCTTCTCTAAATAGATCGAATGACTCACTGGCCAGTTGCTATCATAGCAACCAACTAACCACCTCACTGTTCAGCCGTCTCAGCTCTCTGTTGACAACCAAACGACAATATCTTAGAAGCCACACATCCACTTTTAGCAACATCCTTGTTTGACAGACATCTCCGATTTCTTCCTCCACCCCATGAACCTTCTAGTTATCACATCACTTCTTTGTCCTCCCCGAATAGACACATTTCATTCAAATTTATCTCCTTCAATCGCTCCTCACAGGGAAAAAAAGAGGCATGCTCGTGTCGCTAAGCTCTTCCTCCTCCAACTCTTCAGCTTCTTTTCTTTCTCATTTTCTCCCTCTCCACGCTTACACTGCTGGTGACTTTTTCTGCCAACGAGTTACCCCAACACCAGAGTCATTCATCATAGAATTATCCTTATCGTTGGTGACCTGAACAGTTTGTTCTCTCTCCTTTTTGTCCGCCATCTACCTTTGACCGACCGCCAATCAATGGTCAACTAACTGACTTTGGCCATTCACTGCTTCCGTTCAGCCACTCCAACTATGTTCGCCTTTAACTTTATGGTATGGGTTAGAGTTTTTAAAGGCACAAATCCAGATGCAAATAAGATGATAGAAACAACAAAGCCAATATTAAGCAAGGGAAATTTAGATTCCGTCCTCTTTTAGGGTAATAGACTTTCCCTAGAAACCTACGCAGAGAAGCTCGATCATTTCGCAGGTGAACTGCTAAAAGAACACAATAAGAAGAAGAAATCTTGAATTCCCACCATCTCCGCCGCTGGGAAAAGCCGATGGATGAACCAAGCTTATGAATTGTGTCTTCCTCACGTCTCAATTAGAGGGCCGTGGGGAGCTCACCATGGAAACAATCAAGATATAAAATCAAGTTCTAAACTCTGGGTGCTTTGACGATAACTTCCCAAAAATAACCTCGTTGTCATGCCTGCCGACTTGCAGTTTAGTGATGGAGTAAAAAGCAGTCATAAAATATCCCTAACATGATCAGTGGGAAGCAGTTGATAGATTTGTTGAACTATTGTTGTAATGAAAACAAGAAGAAAATAGCTAAAGAAGAGGCTAATACACCATTATCTATGATTTACTTTCTTGATCTTATCGTGGATTTATAAGGAGCAATAATCTTGGATACAAACATCAACCTCACTAGCCGAACTGCTGCCAAATTGATTTTCCAGTCATGCATTGAGAAGTCATGAAGCGTCAATAAGTTGCTTGTGAAGATTAGTAGAAGTGGCAAAACAATGAGCGATTGAGAGGTTTCGACTGACCACTCAATTCCGTCCGACCACCAAACCAAAATCGTGGTGGAAGGAAAGATTTACATACATACTACTCAAATTTTATATACTTTCATGTTTACATTCATACCAATGAACTTTTTTGTGTACCTCCAACAATCTGTCCTCTGACCGACCACCCACTGATCGGCCGAGTCAAAATAAAATTAAAATGGAATATAAGGTAGAAGATTTACATACACACCACTACACCACTAACTTCTTATATATGAACATGTGCTAGCAATACTTGGCGAGATTAAGAATTTCATGTATGTGAATGACCACTCGACACTTAAGGAGCTCGAATCCTACTAGTATAACAAAAATGGTTCTCTTTGAAATGGAAATAATCTTCCACCCGATAGTGTTAAGTTTCTTGAGGGGTGCAGGACAATCGTCTACGACCCTAGAGACGATTCACCACTTAGCAACAATAAGCTCAGCAAGCAGTGTACAACAATTGTCTATGAGCGAGAGAGGATTTGCCACCGGAAGCGACAATCTATGCAAGAAGTTTATGATGATCTTCTTTGGCCCTAGAGAAAATTCTCCACCCAGGAGTGACAAGCTTTGTGAGGGGTGTATGATGAAAGTCCACGACCTAGAGATGAATTGCTACCTGAGAGAAACAAGCTCCACGAGGGGCATATAGCCGTCTTCTACGACATAGAGATGATTCATTACTAGACAACAACAAGTTCCACGAGGGGTGTATAGTGATCATTTTCGACCCTAGAGACAATTCACTGCCCGGTAGTGACAAGCTCCACAAGGGTATACGGTGATCGTCTACTACCGAGAGATGATTCAACACCAGGCAACAACAAGCATCTACAATGGGTGTATGGCAATCATCTTCGACTATAGAGAAGATTTGCCACCTGACAACGATAAGTTCCTCAAGGGGTGTACGGCGATCGTCTATTATTTAGAGATGATTCGCCACCTGCCATTGATTGAATCCGCAAGGAGTGTATGATGATCATCGTCAACCCTAGAGAATGTCCCCACGGTTCAACGACAAGCTCTTCGAGGGGTTTACGATAATTTTCCATGACCAAAAGATTATTTGCTACCCAACAGCAATAAGCTTTACGAGGGGTGTAAGATGATCATCTTTGACCCTAAAGACTATGCGCCCCTTGACAGAGACAAGCTTCACGAGTAGTGTATGACGATTGTTTAAAATTTAGAGATTATTTGCCACCCAGCAGTGACAAGCTCCGCCAGGGATGTACAACGATCGTCTTTGGCCCTTGAAATGACTCACCACCCAGTAGTGATAAGCTCCGTGAGGAGTGAAACTTGAGTTGAACAAACATCATATCCAAAAGAAAAAAAAAAACATATCTAAGAAAATTGTTTATCAAAGGCGAACAAAAAGGCTATTAAAAAACTAAGTAAAGCTTGGAGTCAAAGAAAGAATATCTTTTCTTTACTTATGAGTTTTTCATTTTTATTGTAGTTATGCCTCCAAAAAGAGAAAAAAATGGGGCCTTATGTATGGACTAAAATTGTCACCATACTCGTAAAAATTGCACCTGCAGTCTGCTCTCGTCTATTGACCAGCATTGGTCAGCTGAATTTTCTTCCAACAACGGAGTTTTCCCCTAAAGTTTGATTTTTTCCTCGGTCGGCTTACCTTTTCTCTGACAACGAACTTTTTCCTGACGGTTGATTTTTCTCCCAATAGCCGACTTTCTCTCAACCAACCGTCTTTTCCTTCGGTGGTCTACTTCTTCCTCCGAGCGGCCATCAGAATCTGATGACACCTCGGACAAAAAAAACTCTAGAATGATAGATTCATAAGATGACAATAAAGATACTAAAACCGAGCGCGAAAAATCTTTGACATGGAAAAAATTATGTGTTCAAGATTTGTTTGATAGAGTTTCTTGTTCTTATGTAGTTGTAAATATCAAGAAGCAAGAAAATTAGAGAGCTTAATATGTATACTAAAAAATGGCGTACATGGATCTCATGACGATCCAACGGTCGGAATAAGAGGGATTAGAATGCGCTTTGCACTTCTCTTTAAAGCAATGCTAGATATGCATCTCTATATATTTTATCCCACATATTTTGTATAAATAGGAGAGCAATGTCATATACGAGGACTTTTGGATCTCCCCATTTGTAGCATATTTCTTTTATAAAGAAAATGGGTCATCTGCCCCGGGAGCACCCTATTCGCCGTTGTCTTCTTATTTTGCTCTTGTCTCTATCTCTCAATTTCTCCCTCTCTTAATTATTTTTCCTCGATCAAATGCTTTATTCGTTGAGCATGGCCTTCCAAACGGATTTGAATTCAATAAAATTTAAAATGTTAATTAAACTTTTAAATTTTGTTACAAGTATAGGAATGTTAGGTTGAACTCTAAAATATGTAATACAACAGAGGAGAAACAAAATTAGTTTAACTTGAGTACGAGTGTGAAAATTTCGTCTGAACAATATTAAGTAGATGCTACGCAAGGATTATAAGGAAGAAAAAGAAAGCTACCAGTGGGAGGAAAAATAAATAAATTAAATAAATTGGTCAAGTGAAACACTTAGAAGAAAAAGAAAGCTAAGCTACCAGTGGGAGGAAAAGTAAATAAATTAAATAAATTGGTCAAGTGAAACACTTGCCTTTTTTCTTTTTCTTATTAAATACGCCAATCTCATAGATGTTATTAAATGTATAAAGAAATCATGAAAGGAATAAATAGAGAAAGACGGGGAAGACAAAAAATAGCCGTTGGATCAAGTTCTCGGTTTTTAAATTGTCACCGTTTTGTATCATATGTATTAGCATCACGTACTTGTTAATAATTCTTATGAAATAAGTGAAAACCTTATCATATTTGGCATATGTTTTTCTATTAAATACTACAATTTTAAATGTCCTTTAAGCGTATAACATGAAAGACTAAAAAAACCAAAACTATAAAAGAAATTTTGAATTTCTATGATTGAAGCATTACTAAATAATGTTTTTAGCAGTGTGTTTTTAAAGTCATTTTTGAAAAATACTGGTAAGAATATAAAAAAATACTTAAAAATGTGTAAAACCGTTGAAGCAATTGCGGCGATTTAAAAGCCGTTTTAATAATAGAGGTTTAATTGCCACTTGAATTCAATATAATAACATCTAGTCTTTAATATTTTTAATTAATTTTGTTCAGTATTTTTAAAATATAGCGATAAGTGATTGTGTGAATTCTTATTATATCTAACTCATTTGGTTTCTTTATCATATTTTTCCCTATTAAATACATTTGCACGCATCGATCAAATACGTTATTTTATAAAATGTTAACCTGCTACCTTTTGAGCCTTTCGTAGGATATATTATTTTATTAAATGCAAAAGGAAGCGTCGTGCCGACTATTTTTTATTAATTAATAAATAATATGAAGTACTGGTGTAAAGATAGAAATTGTATGTTATACCTATGCCCTCTCGCGTGAATATAACCAAATTTTATATAACGAATTGTTTAAATTCAAATTCTGTTGCACAATGGCATGATCAAATTATGCTATTAATTTTGTATTATTATTAACTGTGAACTGAGAGATTATTTCCCTTTTATAAAATGTTAACCTGCTACCTTTTGAGCCTTTCGTAGGATATATTATTTTATTAAATGCAAAAGGAAGCGTCGTGCCGACTATTTTTTATTAATTAATAAATAATATGAAGTACTGGTGTAAAGATAGAAATTGTATGTTATACCTATGCCCTCTCGCCTGAATATAACCAAATTTTATATAACGATGAGATTTTTTTTTTGATCAATGCTAATAATTTTCTCATTTTTTTTGAAAAAGTTGATATGGTTTTATTAATAAAATTACTTTTGTTGCTGTCGGCACTATTTTTGGTGTGGGGTTATTAAAGTGTATTTTAAGGGCAAAAAATTAAAAAGATCGTGTCACGTAAGCTTACTTGCCACTATGTCATTCTGTTGCACAATGGCATGATCAAACCATGATATTAATTTTCTATTATTATTAACTGTGAACTGAGAGATTATTTCCCCTTTTTCTCTGGATTAAGATATGCTTGTCTTATGGATGCTTTTTATTTGCTTTATTTTCTTGTTCTAGATATTTATATTGATTAATATTGATGGTTGTTTACATAATACAGAGATTATTATTTTTTTTATCAATGCTGATGATTTTCTCATTTTTTTTTGAAAAAGTTGATATGGTTCTATTAATAAAATTACTTCTGTTGCATGCAGAAAAATTCACAGGGGTAGCATAATAGTATTTTAATGTCTCACCATTGTACGGAACCCAACACATATACAAATAATGAAAATGAATCGAAGGAGAGACCATGAATTTTTACGTGACAAACCAACAATAATAATAACAAACCTTTATACCATTATGTGGGGTCGACTACAAGGATCCGTTTTCTCTATTGTGTTTAATTGAGTGTCATACTTTCATTTAATTCTAATAAGTTGAAATCAATTTTTTTTTGCAATATGCTCTTCTTTCTAGCTGTACCTCAGCCTTCTTAACATAAGTGAAATCTAAAAGATCTACTTTTCTAACTGGATCATCAGATGGTGGACGTTTAATGTGAACAAACCATCTAAGACGTCTCTTTTTAATATTGTCTGTCACTGGAGCAACACCAACCCTGTCACGGATATATTTATTTTATATTTTATTTCTAATTGTGAAGTCAGTCGTCCACCTAAGCATTCTCATCTCAACAACACATAACTTTTTTTTATGCTTTTCTTTTAAAGACCAACATTCTGCGTCATAGAGCATTGTAGGTCTCACCAGCATTTTATAAAATTTTTCTTACAAATTAAGCAGTACTTTTGCTTTTCTATCACACAATAGGCCGATGCAATCCTTCACATCAACTAACTAACTTGAATTCTACTAATAACATCCCTATCCATATCACCATCACTTGGAACAATAAACCCGAGATTTTTAAGGTATTCACACATTTTAATGATTATATAGCCCATTATTATACCTCTGATACTAGAGCTACTACTGCTAAATTATATTCCATGAATTCAGTTTTAAATCTACTCAAACTAAGGCCTTTAGACTCTAATATAGACCTCCATAATTAATGTTTTTTCTGAACTCTTTCTCTAGTTTTATCTACAAGATGGATATCATCAGCAATAAGCATGCACTGAGGTGCACCTTCTTGTGAATGCCCAGTAAGAGCATCCAGAGCTAAAGGAAGAAAGCATTGTGTTTAAAACGAATCTCTGATGTAATGCAACAAAAATAGGAGAATATTTGGTTAATCCTCCTTCCAATTAAACACACATAACAACTCAAATATACGTAATGACTTGAATATAAGTCATATTAATACCTTTTTTTCTAAAACTCTCCGAAGGACTTCTCTTGGAACCTTATCATAAGCTTTTCTAAATCAACAAAAATCATATGAAGATCCTCCTTATTTTTTCGGTACTTTTCCATCAAACCTCTTAATAAATGTGTAGCTTCCATGGTAGACCTACCTAACATAACTAAAAAATGATTATGAGAAATTTTTGTCATACATCTTAACCTATGTTCAATTATCCTCTCCCATAATTATAATGTATGAAACATTAACTTGATTCCTCTATAATTTACACAGTCTTGTGCATCCAATCTAGTCTTAAAAATGGGGACCAAAATACTCTTCCTCTACTCCTCAAGCATCATTTTTAGTTTCTCAAATAATATTAAAGAGTTTAGTAAGCCAAGAAACTCCCAAATCTTCTAAATATTTTTACATTATAATTAGTATATGATGTGTAGAAAAGAACGCTTGAGTTCCTCTATAATTTGCACATTTTTATGAATGAAATTACACTTTAAAGAATGACATTTTTATGTTTTTCATGCAGGTATAATAGGTATTAGAAGTGGAGCAAAGTGGAGAAAATTAGAGGAGAAATGGAGCGAAGTGGAGAAGACTCGGAGCTATGAAGGTTACAAGCGATTGACGCCTTGGTGCCAGATTACTTGGACGCCTAGGCACTAGTCCCAACCTGGGAACCCGAGATGCTGACGCCAAAGAGCCAGCCAGAGGGCGTTAAGGCACCGATAAACCAACACCTTAGTGCTAGAATTTCGAGTACCTAGGTGCCCACACCAGAATAAGCACACAGGGAAAACTATCTGAGGAGTTTTCAACATTTCCTCTACACGATGTGGGGATTAATTCAGTCGAGGAGAGGAGCTTTAATACAGAGTTTTCACATCTTTTTTGAGGAGAGCTGGAAGGGGGTGCTCAGAAAGATTCTTGGGTAGAGGAGAAGTTAAGCTTTTGTTGTAATATAGAGAAGGAGAGCATTTGTGAAGGAATTGAAAAGAATTTCAATAGTCAACTGAGGAGAGACTTGAGCAAAGCAACAAAGGAAACTAGGAGAACCTTCATAAAGCATTCTTAGCAGTTTGTAAAGGGAGAATGCTAATTATTGCGTACTCTTGTTATTGCATATCCATAAACAGAATTTTATAGTAGATTTACTTGTTTTCAAAGATGATTCACTGTGCTTTTTCAATGCTTTTGGATTAGTATTTTTATATTTTCCTTTATAGTGATTATGCAAGAAGTGTTGAAATGAAAAAATGCTTTTAAAATTATTTTTAAATCTATTATATGACGAGTAACCTTAATGTCTTAATTTACTTTTAATTCTGGCCAAGTTATTAGTTAAAATGTGTTGTGACCTAAAATGACTCGGGATAACTATGGAAGAACAACTAGGTTGTTCATAATTATCTATAGGGTATGGTGAAGTACTTTATAAGGAGATGCAAATGTTAGAGGAATAATCTTTGATGGATTCAAATTTTGGTTCAAGGAATTAAAATAAATTTAACCAATATTTTTTATGATTTCGGGATAGGGCAAAGATGAGAGTTTCTCCTATTTGTCACTAGCTCGTTCAAAATTAGCATTTTTTATTTCCTTCACTCCACTTAGATCATTGCAAGCGAAGATAACTTTATAACACGATTATCACAAATCCAAATATATTAAGAAAAGTTTTAGTAGGAGTAAACCTTTAAGAGTAGTTTGTAATTTAGGACTACTTAACACAACTTTAAACCAATTTAACTTCCAAGCTAAGAACGAATATAGTAGGCTAGAAATTTTCTTAAACTGAAATGTCAAACCGTGAGTCACCCCCATGGAATCAAACCCATTTCAAACCTAGAGACCACCTCATCCAAATAAAATGTTAGAGCCTCTCTGCCCTCCACCTAAGAACATTTTTACCCCCTCATTGGCCATGACAGGTACCCTTAAGCCTTTTCTATAAAAAGCTCCCCTCCACGACCATGGGAGGAGAGTTGAAATTTTCTCAGAGAGAGCCCTCCAAATTGCTCACAGACACTCTTTGAGACCTCCTCAACTCAAGCCAACCACTTTCCCCCACTGATTCCCACCGTGGAAGCTAAATTTTGAGCTCAAACTTTTGCCTAAGACCAGGACAAAGCTCAATACACCTCCACAGTCCACCAAACTCAAATTAACTTACCCACACCGTCACCACAGTGAAAGAAGGAGAAGCCCCATCAAATCCCCCTTCCACAAACACCCTAGCATAACTCTAGACCAACACCTGAAATCGAGCTTTCATACCTAGACATTTCACCACAGCAAGAGGCTCAATCCCCAGCCTCCTTGGACCTCAACGAATATGTTGAGTACCTCTGATTAAAGCTTTCCTTCTCAAAGCAAAGGTATTGAACTCCCTCTCTTCCCGAGCATATTTTGATTCTCCATTTGATTAGGCTTAATTTCATGGCATCTTACCACTGTAAATATGTTCCTCTAGTTTAGATGAGCATTTAAAAAAAAAAAATCATACAATTTGGTTGAGAAATGAGGAAGAGATCAAGCTTTGAGATGGAAGGTTCTCGGGTTAGACCATCAGGGATGTTTATCTCATCAAGGGATGAGATCAAGAAGGACAATGCTCCCTTACATGAACCGCGGGCCTAGTCACTGCTTAGGTGGATGGCGACGTCTAATAGGAGCGTGCTGGTGGAGCTTCGGAGCCGCATTAGGTTGATATGTCGTCGCGTGTTTAAGTAGATAAATAAGGAATTAAATAAATAAAAAAATGTCCCTAAACTTTGAAAATTCATATCTTGGTATAGAAAAATCATAAAAATAAAATAAAAATACTCTAGTGCTCAGAGAATAGAAGAGAACAATATGGAAATTGTTTAAAGTTCATTTGATGCATGTTTTATTTTTAATAAAATAAATATTGTTTTGAGTCTTTTAATTCTCCATGTATGTAGACATTTCATCACGGCTTGATATTTTAGTATTTTGTTGCCTCTATCATGAGGAACATTCTCTGATTTTTCTAAAGTCAGAGAAGATCTCTAGACAGAGATCCATATTTTTCAAACATATGTCTATTATTTGCATAAATTAATCATAATAATTAGCATGTTGCTTAGAAAAATCCAAGAAAATTTTGGTAGGTTTGCTATGACTAGATAACTACTTGAAAAATATTTCATGAGCCAAGTCATTCAAAATGCACCTAATCTTCACAAGCTATAAAACTTTAAAATTTTAGAAATGAATCATCATCACTGAAAAATTTTAAAAATGAATCATCATCACTTAAAATTTTAATCTCTTTCTAAAATAATTAAGATATCTAACAAAATCTTAAGGGCTTAGCAGTGACCTAGGCTAAATCAAATATGATTAAATGAGGATTAGAAAAAAGAAAATAAATAAAATTGAACATCTTTAAAACACTACAAGCCCAAATTAAAATTGGCTAAATGTCTTTGATAACACTAACTTGCCTCTTTAAGGGTTTCTTCACCCACATAATTCTCAAATTAAATCACATATGATAAGTACCCTACTCTTAGAGGTAATTGAAACATCAATGTTCATTGAGCATTAAAAGTATTTTTGTAAAATGAATTTATTAAGCAACATAATAAGTTAAAATGAGCTCAAGATTTTTCACCAGGCAGTGAGAGGGAAGCATGGACCTGCTTTTTCCTCCAGACTTGTTGGATAGCTCAGAGGTCTACTAAACTTAATGTGTTTTTGCTTAACAAGAATCATCTTTAATCAAACTAATAGGGACCCACCAAGATATGACCTAGGGTTTAGGTAACCAAAACTTTACTTTCCCGCTTCATATACAATGCCCTCACATGCATTTTGAGTTTTCAGATGGTAGAAAGAGAAGACTCGCCAGATACGCTTTTACAGTTTACAGCACCATCTTTCCTTTGATGAACAAAACACAAACATGTATGCTAAACAATGATGTCACCTAGCATGAAAACTAAAACTATCAGAATAGCCACGAAACCAAAACCAAAACCAAAATTAAAATCAACAAAGATAAAATTTCTCGCCACAACATTCAAAATATAAGAAAACTCAAAATTTAATCACAAACATAACATAAAACCATAACTACAACTAAATTAAGACATCTCTATCAGATGATCGGGAATCACTCGGAGGAGGTAACCTAAAGTTGCTGACGAGGCTTCCCACGATTTAAATGAAATTATGAAACTCATTAAGTTGAGTTTAGTAAATTCATTTGGACTAAGTGAATCCAATAGAAAGTAGTGGTACCAGAATGAGGGAACCGTAAGATTCTAACCAGTGTCGCTCTAATCAACTTTAACATCCCCCATAATATTTAAAGAACTACAACCATAGGGCCACTTGGTTTGACATCATAACTGGACACCCTAGAAAAATTAAACTCGTCAAGGCAAGGAGCTTGGAGCTAGCATGGTGGGCAGCATGACCATCTTCAACAGCAAAACATGTCCTCCATAGCTAAACCAATTTCCTTTCCTTAAAATTAAACAACAAAGCTATATAACTTCGACGTTGTTTTCTTATGCAACATAAATCCTCACCATATCATTAGGACTTTATAAAACTCTGTTGTACAATATAAGTCCTAACTAGTCTTAAGATTCCGGGGTTATCGTTCGTCACGACCTAAATCCTCATATCTTCTAGGCTATTTCTGTGATTGTTCCACATAAATTTAAGCCCTAGTTAAATAAAATTGGCAATGAAACACTCTTATATTTTCTCCTCAAAACTGAAGCCAAACATTAGGATAGCTTGGGAAGTCACTGAGGTTCTCCCCCGGATCTATAACATCCCCTAGTTATTCCTCCTTTGGACTCTACAATAAATGTTTCAAATTTGAACCATTCTTATTTCATAACTCATTATCCGATTTCGTTGAAAAAGTCTTATCCTTTTGAAATCTTTGAAGATAATATTTTTTTTTTTATTTTTATCAAAAGTTTTCTTAGGGGGCTTTGGTCATTTAAGAAGTAATTAACTATAAGGGCTTGCCCTTATAGGACACTTCTCCGAACCCAACTTAATATAAACTTTATTTAATTCTTCATATTAAATAGGGGAAATTATCGACAAATAAAACGGTTTCGCAGACCACGGACGTCATATATTTCTTAGTTTATTTGATTAAGCGTCATCCTCAAGTCTTGTGTTTATCCTTCGGGATAGATACAGGGTTTGAGGTACAACACTCTTTTATTTAAACTATGAAAAAAATATGAGGTCAATTTCATTTTATATTTTTCTAAACTTAAACGTCCTTTCGAAGGGGACGAAGAGATTTTGAATCCGGTGACCGACAGCTTCTTACGGGCAACTCCTCCATTCAAAAATAGTGCTGACAGTTGGGTTGACTTAATATAAAATTTCTTTAAATTATGGTATGTACCCTTCATAATAATGTTTCAGTCAATGCCCATTAACTTTAAATATCTTTCCAGTGTTAGGATCTTTAAGAACAACAGTTCCATAATGATAGAATTTAATCACTTTAAATGGCCATAACCATATGGATTTAAGTTTTCCTGGAAATAATTTCAATCTTGTATTATATAATAAAACTTCTTGTCCACGTTCAAACTTCTTTTGAATAATCTTCTGATCATCTCATATTTTCATTTTCTCTTTATAGATTTTTGCATTATCATATGCTTCATTTCTAATCTCCTCAAGTTCACTGAGTTGCAATAATCTTTTCTCACGAGCATCCTTTAAATTAAAATTAAATTCCTTAATAGCCCAAAATGCTTTATACTCCAACTCTACTGGTCAGTGGCATGTTTTCCCAAAAATAAGTCTATGTGGGGACATTCCTATAGGAGTCTTATAAACAGTTCTGTATGCCCATAATGGAGTACCTAATATAGCAGACCAATCCAATTTATAAGGATTTATAGTTTTTTCTTAAATTCTTTTAATTTCACGATTTGATATCTTTGCTAGACCGCTAGTCTGAGGTTGATATTCAGTAGAGATCAGTAGAGAATCTATGCATAATATGATAATTCTTAATCAATTTTTAAACTCTCTAATTTCTAAAATGAGATCCTCCATCTGTAATAATTACTCTCGACATTCTATATCTTGTAAAAATATTTTTAATTAAAAATTTAAAAACTCTCCGAGCATCACATCTAGGTAGAGCAATAGCTTCAATCCATTTGGACATATAATCAACAACAAGTAATATATATAAATTACCAAATGAAGGCATAAATGATCCCATAAAATTAAATCCCCACACATCAAAAATTTCAACTTCTAATGTGTAATTTAGAGGCATTTCATTTCTTCTAGAAATATTTCCTACTCATTGACATTGATCGCATATTTAATATATTCATTAACATCTCTAAAAGAGTAGGCCAATAAAATTCAGCTTGCAAAATCTTATATGCAGTTCTATTTGTTCAAAAATGTAGTCCAAATTCACAATCATGACATCTTTCAATTATCTGTTGAGTTTCCTCATAAGGCACACACCTTCTAATAATTAGATCTTTATATTATTTTTATAGATATGGGTCATCCCAAAAAAAGAATTTGTAATCATATATAAATTTCCTTAATTGTGAATTTTTAATATCAGGTGGTAAAATATCACTTACAATATAATTTACTATATCGGCATACCACGGTGCATTCATTTCATCAATATTACATTCATTTCATCAATATTATATTCATCAATATTATATAATTATTCATCATGAAAATTCTCTAAAATTTTATCTGCAAAATTAGTTAGTATTTCTCTTTCTAGTCTAGAAAAATGATCAGCTATTTGATTATCATTTCCCTTTCTATCAACTACGGTAAAATCAAACACTTGCAATAGAAGTATCCATCTAATTAATCTTTGATTATCATCCTTCTTTTGCATCAAGTATTTAATAGCAGAATGATTTGTATACTATACATTTTGTTCCAATTAAGTATGGTCTAAATTTATCAATGTCATAAACAATAGCGAGTAACTCTCTTTTAGTAGTAGAGTAGTTAACTTGAGCATCATTTAGAGATTTACTAGCATAATATATTACTTTAAAAACTTTACTATGCCTTTGTCCTAACACAACCCCAATAGCATAATCCACAACCCCAATAGCATAATCTAATCACTAGCATTGCACATTATTTCAAATGGTTTCTCCTAATCAGGTGAAACTATTATAGGTGCAGTTATTAATTTTTCTTTCAATAATTCAAATGCTTTGATGCATTCCTCATTAAAATGAAATTTCGTGTCTTTTTCTAAAAGTTGGCATAATGGCTTAGTTATTTTAGAAAAAAGTTTTATGTAATGTCTATGGAAACCAACATGTCCTACTTCTTACCCCTTTAACATTAGTTGGATGTGGTAATTTTTCAATAACTTGAATTTTTGCAGAATCTACTTCCATGTCCTTTTTAGAAATTTTATGCGCAAGTACAATTCTTCATACAACCATAAATTGATATTTTTCCCAATTTAGTACTAGGTTGATTTTTTCACATACTTCCAGAACTCTTTTTAAATTATTTGAACATAATTCAAACAAAGTTCCAAATACCGATAAATCATCCATAAACACTTCCATTCAATGTTTAATAAAATTGCTAAATATTAACATCATACATCTTTGAAATGTTGCAAGTGCATTGAATAGTCCAAAAGGCATTCTACGAAAAGAAAATATTCCATATGGGCTTGTAAATGTTGTCTTCTCTTGATCCTCTAGAGCAATTGAAAAATAATAATATTTGTTCCCAGCCAATCTATCCAACATTTGGTCTAGAAAAGGTAAAGGAAATTGATCTTTTCTGGTGGCCATCTTTAATTTTCTATAGTCAATACAAATTCGCTAACCAGTAACTTGTCTTATTTGTATTAATTCATTTTTCTCATTTTCACCAACGGTCACTCTTCCATTCTTTAGAACACAGTGAATTGGACTTACCCAAGCATTGTCTGAAATAGGATATATATATCCATCATCTAGCCATTTTAAATTTTTTTTTAACAACTTCTTTCATTTATTGGGTTTAATCTCCTTATTCATTTAATATCTGATAAAGTCCATCCAAAAGCCTTTTTGTATTTTTTTAACATCTCTATTAATTTTTGTTCTTAAATTTGTGTTAATTCAGAAGATACAATAACAGACAATGTAGATGACTCTCCTAAGAACACATACTTTAAATGGGCAGGTAATATTTTTAGTTCAAGTTCAGGTGGTTTAATACTTAAAGGAATAAGATTTTTATTATCGTTTTCCAACAAGTCTAAAGTTTCAAATTTGCCCTCAATTTAATCCAAATCTTCTTCTTTTATTTTTTCCTTGTATTCCAAAAATTCTCCTTGCTTTAATTTGTCTTCAAACTCATTCTCAAATTGCTCATTACTCAGATAATAAGTTACTTTCGTCCTAAAACATTCATTATCTTTTCTATTGTTGGATATTTCATAGCTTTTGCAATATTAAATGTTACATCTTGATCACTAACTCTCATTATTAATTCTCCTTTTTGCACACCTATCACAGCTCTCCCTGTTAAGAGGAATTTCCTTATCTTTCTTCATATCCAATACTATAAAGTCTACACGGAAAATAAATTTATCCACTTTTACTAATACATCCTCTATAACTCCTTTTGGATAAGTTATTGATCGATCTTAGGATAGTTATTAATTGATCAGTTAATTGAAGGGTTACAGTAGTAAGGGAAATCTCTCTTAAATCTAACCTTCAAAAAATAAATAGAATTTAAATATCTATAAAGGCATATGATTGATACTCGCTCCTAAATCACATAAAGTTTTTTACTAGTAAATAAACTAATACTCAAATAAGAGTTTAGAAAATGTAGCAAGCCTTCTTTTTTAAATTGATTCAAGTGAAGCCAATTTTTAATTAGGCATCTTCTTAAGTTTTAAAGATCTTAGAATTGAAATCAAAGTGGAAAAATGTGGATAATGTTTAGAGATCTTAGACTAGAAGTGCGTAAGTTCTATATAAATCCTACGACAGATGTATATTCTATCGTAGGATTTATTATCTTTACCAAATATCTTTATAAGACTTGAAAAACATAGAATTTAAAAATTTGTTCATTGCCGATAGTGCCAAAAGCAGCGCCGACGACGCTGTTTCATAGAGAGTCACAATGATATAAACGAAACAAAATTATTTTTGTATCTTTTATATCATATGGCGACTTTTGATGCATAGGATTTTAATCATATGGCCAAAATTATTTAAATATCTTTCCAATTTTTGTCATATGTCCAAAAACTTGATGCGACTTTTTTATATGCTTAATTTTATATATGCTATATAGTCACAATGATATAAATGCAAGTATATGTATCACTCAAGTAATACATGGCTCTAATGGAGTCTCGTTTATCGATCCCACAGGGAAGTGAGGTATGAGGTCCTTAGTCAAAGGTTTATTCTACTACTATCAGGACTTAGATTGAAGATTAAAATGGTGTTTTATCAGCAACTACTCCTAAATTTAAATGTTAAGTGTAATGATAATAACTATTCCTTAATGCAAATGTTAATTCTCAAGATAACTCCTTTTTGGATGAATTGGTTTAGAGAATTTAGAGATGTTAAAAACTATTATTCTTATGTAGTGAATTGGATAATGTAAAGGAATTAGATGCATTAAACATTATATGTGCCAAATAGGAACAATTTTAATTCTCTACCCTGATTCGGTGTTATAGAAAATCATTGGCTAATCTTAGGTTTAGTCCCTGAAACTGTGGTTAGGCTGGGAGGATACTAGCTCTCACTCCAGAGCTCCCACTTCCCTTCCCCTAAATGCTAACTCTCGCTTTAGTTTTGAAACACTAGGACTGAATTGGGGATTTTAGTCTATCACTTTAAAATCTTTAATTCTATGCCCAATAATGTATATTTCCCTATTTATTTGTACTTGATTCCATGAACGAAATACTCCTTCATGGAATCAAATGTGGTTCCACTTTATTTAGAATCACACCACCCTCTCAAGTTTTAATGCAATTACAACAAATTTTAACACTACAATAGACCTTTATTGTAATGTAAATGAAGTGCAAGTAAAAACCATAACACTTATATAAAAACTTCTTCTAGCATGCATCCCAAAATCCTAAACATGAATCCTACTCATTGCAAAAGAAAAGTAAAAGGAAAACAATGACATAATTCTCTCATGCCACTATTTCATAATAAGAAGAAAGAGTAAGAAAAACACATCACAAAGCACAAAGAAAACACAACAGAAAACTTCACTTCATCAAAGTAAATACACTAGATAAATATTTAGAAAATCATAAGATAATGAAGAACACAATACTTAGCTTTTATCCTTGAAAGAAAGATGAAGATCTATCCCACAAAGTCTCCCGTTGATCCATGCAATGCTAGAACATTCTCTTACATATTCTCTCAAAATCCTGTCACCAATCTCACCAAAAAGGTAGAAATACACATTTCTACTCCTATTCTGAGATCTCTAAACATTCTCCTCATTTTTCTACTCACACACACCACCTTTTCTGACATAAAAGCACTCTATTATAGTGTGGGGTAGTATTTCCCAAGAGATACCTCACGAAACCTTCCAAAAAGCGTCCAAATACATTGAATCTTCTAGAAAATTGCCTAGGATCGCATCAAAACCATCTCAGGCGCTGTCGGAACCATTGTGGGCACTGTCGACGCCATTTTGGCATCATTTTCTGCACTTTGGCGCTATCAGCGCCGATTCTGGTGCCGCCTACGCCCACCCTGCGCAGCTCCACCATTTTGCTTCATTTTGCTCCTTTTTAGCTTCGTTTCTCCCTATTTCTGTTGCGTTGTATTCCTAATAGATAGAACTACAAAATTAGAATAAAAACAACCTTCTTTTAAAGTATAATTTCATTAAAAAATATGTGAGAAGTATAAAAGAGATTAAACATAGAAAGTCATATCGAAATGTGTCAGGAAAGAATTTTCTTTCTTGCTCGTTTTTGCTCCAAATTGCACCATTTTTGCTTCTTTTACTCCAAAACTCTATTTCTAGTCCTCAAAACCCAAAATATACAAAATAAGTTCTTTTAAAGTGCAATATCATTGAAAATCACAAAATATAGGCATTAAAAGATATGAAAAATTGAACATTTTTTTAGGCGTATCAAAATCCCCCAAACTTAACTGTTACTTGTCCTCAAGTAACACTTTTACTACATAAAAATATGACTTATGGTACTTATTTTAACTTATAAATTTTTATAATTTAGTCTACTAAATATAAAAACACAACATAAGAAAGAAATTTTTAACAACTTAAGTCAAAACTAAAAGTATAAGATCATCTAATAGTCAAGTTTAAGATTTCTGATTCTCTATTCATTTCAAGAAGAATTGTACTTTGTCATATTAAAGTCACTTAGAATATCCATATGAAAAAGAACTTCATGAAAACTTTACTAGTAATGCTACTAATATTCTAAGATACTAATACTAAAATACAAGTTTAAAAAATGTAATAAGCCCTCTTCCTCAAGTTGATTCGAGTGAAGCCAATATTTGATTAGGCATCTCCTCAAGCTTCTCCTCACATACTTTTCTTTTAGATAAGTTACTTTTTGTTTCTTTTGTTTTCTTTTTTTTTTTCTTTTAGGATCATTTTTTAATCCCTTACTTTTTTTCTTTTTCATGTGAGGATTACTATATTTGAATAACCTTTAATAGTTTTGAACTTCACTATCCTCTTCTTAAAGTTAAAAACCTTTCACATTCCTTCATTTTATAAATTCATAAAGCCTCATTCATTTCTTCTTACATGAAACTCTAAGATTCTTAATACTTCAAAAATACAATTTCCTTTACTTTAAATAGAAAAAGTGTAGCCTTATTCTTTCGTACCTAATATCTTAACTCTAGAATCAACTTTCATCATTGAAAACTTTTACTTAAGTCTACTATATATTTAGAAACACAAATGTAGTTATCAAAAGTTAGCCTCTAATACCAAATGTCATGATAAATTAAATATTTAAAATATAACTAATTGAGGACAAATAAAGTTTAGTTTCATTCTTTGTAGCCTTATTCTTTCGTACCTAATATCTTAACTCTAGAATCAACTTTCATCATTGAAAACTTTTACTTAAGTCTACTATATATTTAGAAACACAAATGTAGTTATCAAAAGTTACCCTCTAATACCAAACGTCATGTTAAATTTTAAAATATTTTGAAAATATAGCTAATTGAGGACAAATTAAATAAAGTCTTTTTTCTTTAAAAAGGAATTATTTTTCTTTCCCCCCAAACTTAAATTTTTAAAAGATTTTGCATGAATAACTGAAAAAATAAAGGGTGAAAGAAAAAAGTTAAATACATAAAGAAAGGCATACCTGTTAAAGGTTCTGATTTGAACTTTAGTTCTGAAATATTGCAGTGCTAATATGAAAAGCTGCAAGACTTAAAACATTAAATAAAACATAATACATATAAACATTTGCTGAGAAAGAGTTAACTACAAATACATCCAACAAAGTACTAAAAACTAGCAGTAGTACTAAAGAAAAACAGTTTAGAAATTTTATCTACCACACATCTCTATAAAAAACAACCACAATTATTTATCAAGATAGAAAACATGTAGTAGAAAGTAAATCTAAACTAAGCATGCCAGTATGAAATTAGCCAGAATGAAATTAACTAAACAAAAGTATAACTAGCATAACATGTTTCAACATTGGAATATTAAAATGTTCTTCAAGTCCTATATATTATTCTAACACAAACACAAACACACATAATAAATGAAGTCAATTCTTCCTTTAACTCTTCACATCTCACTAACTTACTTCCGGTTTCTAACGACATCACTACACAAATATATTGGGTGCTTATAAATGATTTTATAGATTTTAATCCCAAAGATAAGATTATTTCTGATATATTGGTTCTCGAGCACCAACAATAGGCATCACCATATCCCAATAATTAAGCACCTCTAGTAGTTATAAGGATAGTATAAATTCATCCACATGTTACACATCAAATAGGTTAGCTACTCCTACCAAATGAAATAAAGGTCAAAGAAAGGAATTAAAAAAATTGAGATGGAATTGTCATTGATAAATTCATAATGTCTCTTCTAAAACTTAAGTCCGGGTTAGACCCGAGTTGTAGTGGACTCGTCAATCCAACTGCTACAAGAGAACATACAAGTCTAAACATAATAAGAAGTTAAGGAATCATCTCCCTCATGACACATACAAAGATCAAATCAAAGCACTAACAATCTAAACATCCACCAATCATCAATCAAAATGATCAATCCACAATAAAGAAAACACAATACAACACTAAAAATTATGACTCTTAAGCATACTAAATCAAACCACACTGATAACTATGGGTTGCCTCTCATAAAGCACTTAATTTAACGTCGCTAGCTTGACAAATGATTCCACCTAGATCAAAATTCCAATTAAGTAATCCTTGATCAATCGCGTAATATTTTCCAGATCCAGGGATTCCTATAAAGTCCTCAAATTTAAAATTTTCTTTCAGCTTTTCCTTTTCAGATTGATTCTTATCGTTGTTTCTCATATTTCTTTCTAGATCTAATATTCTTCTAGTGGTTTTCTCAATTTTCATATTAATATCATCCTTAAATTTTATAAGAAATGGATCTCTATAAGATATTCCTGATCTTTCAAATTTTGGATTAGATTCTCTCTAGATAATTTAAATTCTGGATCAAATTCTTCTAGGTTACTCTTGTCTTTCAATTCTTCCCCTTTGTACTGAGTAAATGGTATAAAAAGTCTTTCTATATTTATCTTATTTGAGGAAATAGGTTTTTTTAATTTAGTAGGATTTTTTTTTCATTGGTCCTTCAATATCCTTAAAAATTTGTTCGATAATTTTAAATTGCTCTTAATTCATCTGCTTAGGGTTAATCTCAGAATCACTAGGTAAAATCTCTGGGGAGTAACTGTTAATTACTTTAATAATCTTCTGCAACATCAGAATCTCATTCATTGTGTTTGTATACCATATAAAATGCCATTCAGTACTTTGAATAACTCTTTCATAGGAGAAATTTTACTAATTTCATCATTCAATTCAGGTTCATCTTGCAATTATGTCGAATATGAAGACATAAAGACCGGTGGTGTAGATGAATTCTCTATATAGGCAGGCTTTAAAATTGTATGGGGTATATTCATTTTAAGTTCATGAAATTTTTCAACAAAAGGAATTAAAAGTTTACTATTTTCGGTAACATCCATCATTTCAAACCTCTCCTGAACAAACATACAATCTTTTTTAAATAACATTTTAGACTCATCATGAAATTCCATTTCGATATCATCTGTTAACTTACTCTCAATGCTTTTTTGGAAATGGTCTTTAATTATATAATCAATTTCATCTTTCAAAAAACAATCATCCAAAAATAATCATCAACATTTCTCTCAGCTGGATATATCATAGCCTTTATCAAAAGTGGTTTCATACTGATTAATATTCATAGTTAACTTCCTTTTTGCACATCTATTATAGCTTGTCCAGTAATAAGAAAAGGTCTCCCCAAAATAATGAGATTTTCTATTTCTTCTTCCATATCTAATACAATAAAGTACATAGAAAAGATAAATTTATCTACTTTAACAAGCACATCTTTTATAACCCCTTTTAGATAAATGATAGATCAATCAATTAATTAAAGGGTTACAGTAGTGGGAGAACTATCGGCTAAACCTAACATTCTAAATATAGATAGAGACATCACATTAACGCTCGCTCCTAATTCACATAAAGCTTTTTCATATAATTTTTCTCCAATTGCATAAAGAACTGTAAGGCTATAAGGATCTTTAAGTTTTTGAGGAAGCTTTTTTTGAAGTATAGCGCTGCACTCCTCACTTAGTGCAACTAACTCGTAATCCCCAAATTTCCTTTTCTTGTTTAATATCTTGTTCATAAATTTTGCATAACTTATCATTTTTTCTAAAGCTTCAGCGAAAGGAATATTTATTGTTAACTTCTTAAGTACGTCCATGAACTTTAAAAATTATTTATCCAACTCATGTTGTCTAATTCTTTAAGGAAATGGAGGTGGTGGTCTTTCTAAATTGATTTTAGTTGGATTTATTAATTTTTTCAGATCCTTAGAACATGTTCTTTGAGTCTTTCATTTTTCTTTGTTTGTCTCATGACTCCTTTCTCTTTTCTGACCAAATCCTCTATCTCTCTTCCACTTTTTAATTGCATAACTTCTATTTTTTCATTATTCTTCTCTTTAGGGTTGATCTCAATGTTGCTACGAAGTGTTCCTTGGGGTATATTGCTAAGTGAATTAGCAATTTATCCCAGTTGATTCTCTATGTTTATAATTGCAGCATTTTGACTTTGCAACTGGTTTCTCATTTGCAATACCACTTTTTCAATAGACATCTTCTTATCCTCAAGTTGTTAATCATTATTAGAGTATGGTGGATATGAAGGTCTATAGTTTGTGTTCCCCTGATTATCCAACTTCCATTAGGATTTTCATGATTATTTTTCCATTGTTGGTTTCCAACCCAAGTAGTGTAATTCAAGTTAAAATTAGGATGGTTCTTCTAACCTGTGTTGTAAGAGTTAGAATACGAGTTGTTTATGGTATTTAAAGTCTCATGGGATAAGTTAGAATCAATCATATGCCCTAATGAACTCTTCGCTTACTGGAGTAAATTGAGGCTGGTTCATTCCAAATTAGTCCAACTTCCTTGATATTGCAGCAACCCGAGAAGCAAGAATTGCAATCACATCTGTAACATGAAAACTGGCTACATTTTTAGGATTTACCCTTGAAGAGGGCCATTGGAAATTCATTTGTAGCCATTTCTTCAATTAACACATATGTTTCATTAAATGGTTTTGACATTAATGATCCACCAGTAGCAATGTTAATTATAAACCTAAGGGATTCTACTAACCCATTATAAAAAGTTAGAATGATTGACCAATAGGGCAGAGCATGGTGTGGACACTTTCTTAGGAGTTCTTTAAATCTTTCCCAAGCTTTGTATATAGATTCCCATTTATACTAACAAAATGAGATGATATCATTTCTAAGTTTACTAGTTCTTGAAGGTGGAAAATACTTAGCAAGGAATTTCTGAGTTAACTCCTCCTAATTTTTAATAGAGCCAGGTGTTAATGAGTATAACCACATTTTAGCCTTATTCCTTAGTAAGAAAGGAAAAAGCCTTAGTCTAACAACATCGTCTTACATGCCATTATAATGAAATGTAGCACAAAGTTTTAGAAAACTGGATAAGTATAAATAGGGATCCTCCAAAGAAGTTCCCCCAAATTGGTTGTTCTGTGCCAGTTGGATAATATTTCGATTTATTTCAAATGAGTCAACTTCTACGATAGGGGTTTGTATACTTGAGTAAATTTCATATGTCATAGGATTTATATATTCCTTCAAAGATTTATGATGATTTTCCAAGTTGTTATTTTGAATGTTTTCCGTTTCCATTTATTGTTCTTCAAGTCCTTTCTGTTTTTTAATTTTTTTTACTTTTTTCTAACTCAGGATCATAAGGCACAAGTTCTGCAGATCCTTTATTTTGCATACATAACATAACAAATAATACATTAACAGTTAAATAAATAAAACAAAATATATACTCAACACAACAAAACTTTTTCACAAACATCTTGTTTTTTATACAAATAGTTTTTTCATAACACTTTTTCATACAAAAAAAACTTTACACACAAAAATAGTTTTTATGACATTACAGTTTTCTAAGTCTAAGCCTAACTACTTCAACTAAAATTCTCCTAAAAGTCAAGATAACCTAGGATTGACTTTCCCGACAACTGCGCCAAAAACTTGATGTGCCCCTAGTGTGTGTTGTTCTTCTGCGTGTTTTATGTCAATTTAAATCCCAGGTGCAATGCAAAAAACTTGACATGTCCTAAAATTATGCAGTAATTTAGTTTTCAAAAATATGGCCAATATTATGTATTTATTGTACAAAATTTAAATGTTATGTAAAATATATAAATCAGTTCACACACTATGGGTTTTATGCAAGTGTTTAATCCTATTCTAAGATCTCTAAACATTCTCCACATTTTTTTTATGTGAATACTTTAAGTGACTTTAATATGACAATTTGCATTTTTTCTTAAAAAGAATAGAGAATCAGAAATCTTGGACTTGATTGCTAAATATTCTTATACCTTTAGTATTAACTAGAGTTGTTTTGAATTTTTCTTAAGTTATGCTATTGTATTTAGTGGATTAAGACATGGAAATCTAGAAGTTAAATTCTTTACCATAAGTCATATTTTTATATAGTAGAGGAGTTACTTCAGGACAAGTAACATGTAAGTTTGGGAGATTTTGATACACCAAAAATATATGCATTTTTAGACCCATATTTTATACTAAATTTTGGTGATATTGCACGTTAATGGAAGGTATTTTTATGTTTTATTCCAAGTTGTTAAATTTTAGGACTTGAAGCAAAAGGAAGCAAAAAGGATGAAATTTGGAGTAAAAATGAAGAAGTTGAAAATTTGTTCAGCGCCAACGGCGTCGTTTGGCAGAGAGCAGTGAATTAAATTGCAGAACACTGGAGTTGATGGTGCCAAAATGGACGCTAACGGTGCCAATGTTGGTTCAGCCCCTGTTTCTAGAAGAATCAACGAATTTGGACGCTTTCTGAAGAGTTTTTGGAGGCACCTAGTGGAGAACCGACTCTAAGCTTTTTTTAGGGCAAAAAATGATCAGAAAAGTGACTCTTCCTGACATCTCATCACCCCAATTCAACCTTCCACGCGTCACACATTCTTCTATTTTTCATTTCATAACCATTTAAGGTCTATTATTCTTATAATTTAGAGCATTATGGTGAGATTAAGTGTGAACTCTTCTCTAAGAGTGTTGGAGAAGGAGAAAAGTGAGAGATTTCTTCTTCCTACATTTCCTAGAAGAGCCTACAAGGGATTTGCTTTGAGAAAGAGTTTTAGATAAGTGTTGTACGTTTATTAGTGTTGTATGAACTTTATTTTATATTTGAAATTTGTGTTTTATTTTGTCTTTCTCATAAAGTCTGAGTAGTTTACTTTATCTTTCTCCCTACTCTGAGATGTGATGAAATGAAGAGATAATATGGATGTGACAATACTAAAATATAAAATAAATTGTGATGATTTTTCAACTCCGAACTTAATTTACTTTTCAATCTGGCTAACTGAATTGTTAAAATATATTGTGAAACATATGATCCGGGAAATGGAGTATAAGTTCTACAATAGATTGAGGATCACATTTGATTCCATGAAGGAGAATTTCTTTCATGGAATTAAGTGTAAATAGATAGGGAAATATACATTGTTGGGTGTAGAAATGGAGAATCTTTATGGTGACAGACTAAAATCCCTAATTAGGTCTTAGTGTTTAAAAACTAAAGTGAGAGTTTGCTTTCAGTTGAAGGGAATTGGGAGCTCTGGAGTGAGAGCCAATATCCTTCTAGATAAGAAATCTTCATTACATAAATATGGATTTAGGGACCAAACCTGGGATTAACTAATGATTTTCTATAACACCATATCAGGATAGAATTAAAACTGTTTTTATTTAGGACAATACATATTTGAACCATTTATCTCATCTCATTTTACCAAAACCTCATAGTAGTGGGAAAGATGCTTTTTCACATAAGAAATCTTCATCACAAACATAGTTTAATAGATTACTATAAATTGTTTAAACTTTGTATTTAAGTTTTGTTATTAGTTAAATAATTTAGTTCTGATAGTATCTCAACATTTGAAATTAGTGACAGTATGAAATTAGTGACAGTAATTTCGACAGTAATTTCATTTTGACTTTCTGTGAATTTCTTAGTAAATTTATCATTTCAAATTTAAACCTTCCCCATGATATCGATACTTGGGGCTTAAATAGAAAGTCATTTATTACTTGATAACGATCCACATACTTACGGAGAAT
>NW_018252687.1:46716-47322 GCF_001263595.1 Phalaenopsis equestris
ATATGCACAGTACAACAATAATTCAGATTATATTTCACTTATTTTTCCTTACTTTGCAACAAAAACAAAAACTTGATCCTAAAGAAAAATAAAAATTTAACTTTTAATTTATATATATTGGGATACTATGCAAGTATTCGTATCATTATCAAGTAATATAGGACTTTTTTATTAAAATTTGAATATCGAACCCACACGGAGATTATCCAATATGTACTTTTAGAAACTTTCTATTTTTAAAAATACAATTATTTAAACTAAAGATGATTCTTGCAGTAATGAAAATTTAAATATTTTTGGTATTTTCAATATTTTGATAGAACAATAATAATTTAAAAAAATAACTAGAGTATTTGCAGAAGAAAAATACTAAAGAAGAAAAATATCTTTCTTCTTATCATGAATCAGTAATATGTAATAGGAATTCTGTTGTGGAAGTATACAAATTGTGTTGTGCCAAATAGGAGCAATGAAATTCTTTACTCTTATTAGAGATGCTATAAAGAACATTGGCTAATTTAAAGTTTGAATATTTCTGAAGACCAGCTAGGCAGGGAAGATACTTGCTCTCACTCTAAAGTTCCCTCGATTCCCTCCACCTAGGGG
>NW_018252687.1:47569-53374 GCF_001263595.1 Phalaenopsis equestris
CATCCAACACTTTAATTATTTATCATTTTAAGGAGAAAGATAAAGAAAACTACTCAGAATCCATTGAGAAAATAAAACCACACTTTAGTTTAAAAGAAGAAATAATTGTCAAACCAACAACAAGTCTCAATTAAAACCAAAAGTAGTCTAAAAACAAAAGATAAAAACTTATCTCAAGTCCTCCACCAAACTCTTGAAGTTCCTTTGAATCTCTTCTCTTTTACATCACTCTCAATATAAAAAACTAAAATAAAAAGGATAAAATTAATATGTGGTGCCTGAAAGTCTTTCCGAACTAACTCCCCAATTCAAGAACTTTCAAAAATTTCTCTTTCCAAGCACACTTTCAAAGACTCAATCTTCATTCTTTTATAGATCTTTAAAAGATGCCTTGGTATCTCTTTAAAATATGTCTTGATTTGATGTATTTTCTCCGAGAGATGCCACCTTTCGCAATAATTTTTGTCTATGATGGTTGTAACCACCTTTAAGTCAATGGGTGCCTCAAAAACCTCTTCAAAATCTGTAAAAACCAAATTTACTCATCCAATATTTGACACTGACGCTTAAGCGTGGGGCCTCTGATGCTTAAGTGTGGCCTTCTCTGTTTTTCACCAATTTGCTCCAAAAACTTAAGCGTCGCATCTGGTGCTTAGGCGCCAAAACACTCTTCCCCAATTTTCTCCTATTTGCTCCAAATTTGATCCTTTTTCACTCCTTCAAGCATTTTTCACCTTTTCACATGTACCTGAAAGAAAAATACACAAATACCTTCCATTAAAGCGCAATATCTCAAAAATAGGTATAAAAATGCATCTAAAAATAGTGTATATTTTAGGTGTATCAAAATCCCCCAAAATTAAAATATTACTTGTCCTCAAGTGACACTTCAATCATTAAAAACTACATAAGTATGTGTTGACCTCACTTTTGGTTGAGGTTTAGTTCTGCTCCCTTGGGCCTCATCAGGACAAGCCCAAGTCTTCAACCCTCTAGTTGAGTTGGTTTTGAGTTTTGGCTTGGTAATAGGCCCAATCCACCTCCTCCCATGGGTAAGACATGTCCTAGGTCCCAAAACCTTAGAAACCTCCATATGAATCCTAGGGGCCACAATCATTTCTGAATTCACAATAGGAGAGGCGTCAACCTAAAGCCTTAGAGTTGACCCTGGGTTTTGGTCTAGGGCTAAGGCACTCACTTGCAATCACTTACACTCGCAATCACTCACTATCCTAAACTCAGAATTTCCTAGCTTTGGTCCCTTGATACTTTTGGGAGACTCATGTAGGTGGTCTCCTAGACCCACTAGCCCTAGGCTAGGGTTTAGCTAAGACCACTACATAGAGAATCCAAAATGGGATTTCCATTGGTCTATGGCTTATTGATGGTGGTTGGCACTCCAACTCTACCAAGATACCTAACTTAGCCTTTTGCCCCTAAACTCCCACAAATTACCTAGATACTCTTGGGACCCCAAATTTGGCCAAAATTTCCAAATCTACCCAAAATACCCAACTTTTTTCAACAATCATTTTAAACACCATGAAAACACCCAAACTACCCAAAATCACCAAAATTGACCAAATTACCAAAATACCCCTCCTTACCCCAAGATACCAAAAATACCAAAAATATCCCAAAAATTCCCAAAACCCCCAATATTCCCAATTTCATTTTTCTCAACTATCACATGACCCAATTTGGCCAATTTGACCATCTTTGATCAAAACCCCCAAATTGCCCTTTAAAGGCTCATATTTTCCCCAAATCACTCCAAATGTTTATCAAATTCTTCTCAATTTACCCCAATTTTAATTCTAAACTCAAATCCACTCTTGATGTGACCAACCTAGCTTTGATCTTGATCCCCAAAATGATCCTCAAATTGTACTTGAGTCCGGTGAACTCATTGTCATGTCCAAAGAAGACATCAATTATACCGTTTACGACAACACTGATGACAAGGAGCCAATTCTCGAGCATCACGGTACACCGCCTAACACTACCATCAACTTAGATATTTTCGATGAAGAGGAGGAGACACCGGAAGATTCAATAATTATATCTCAAGAAGAAGAAATCACGAAAGTTAACTTGAGGAGCGGAAAAGTGTTACCAGCAAGAATAGCTCCAACAGACAAAGGAAAGAAGATAATGACTCGAGAGGAGATACCCTCTCATCCACCAGTGGAAGAACTACATGATCAAGACAAATCAAAGGATCATACAAATTAGATTAACACGTGCTAGCTCATCTTAGAAAGTTGTCGGCCCGATTATGCATCTACGACAAGAGATGAGAGATTCTCTGGTTACAGCTTTGCTTGACCCAAAAATTTGCTTAGCTCAGTTGGCCAACACATCCTCAGATGAATTTTGTTTGTTGAAAGAACATCCTGGGGTAACCTTCACAGACGAAGACTTGCTGCTCGATACCGCCGACCACAAATGACAACAGACCACTTTATATCTCCATCAACATCGGCAGATTTGTGTTGTCCAGAGTTTTAGTGGATCCTGGAGCATCCCTTAACTTGATGAGTCTACGGACTTGGATATTGAAGCTCAAGAGCTCATGACCGATAAAATGATGTTAAGAGGATTCAACCAAAAGGGAGAAAGAGCCCTTGGATCAATTACATTACTTATGAAGGTTGGAGAACTCGTGATAACTGCTAATTTTCATATCATTGATGTCGAACCTATTTTAACACTCTGCTGGGTCAGCCATTGATTCAGGAACACAACATGGTTCCATCATCTCTACCCTAGTGCATCAAAAACTGCAAAGATGGTCAAGAAAATTTCATCAAAGGAGACCTACAACCATTTTCAGTGCATGAAGTTGGTATCCACAAAGATGTGCCTACTACGCACCTTCAAAGAGGATTGTCTTCTCTCGTGAAGTTATCACAATCAAAGATGAGGATTTAGAAGAATTACAAAGATAAGGCCATTCAACTCCGCTTCAGCAATCTTCCACCACTCCCTTACAACGAGTTGGTGAAAGTTCTTTCGCGCACCCGAGGTCGAGGCCGGGGATGTGGAAGAGGAAAGATCAATTTAATTGTTGAACGGACTAGGCCAACAATCAAAGTTGATGAGGAAGACAGTTTTGAAAACAAGATATTGATGACAAGATAGACAAAACCTCAGTACAAGATATCCCTAGAAGATACAGAGAGAAGTGAATATGTAACAATGTATGATCGGATAAACCACTATGTGAATGCTATGACCCTTACTCTAATTCTCCCTCAAAAGGTCGAGAGTTTAGAGGTCAAGGAAGTCCGTAGTATTGGTTCAAAGTGAATCAAATTTTACCATACTTCTACCTCTACTGAGCTTGAAAAACATGTAAATTTGGATGATGGTCCTAATGAATTAATGGAATTGCCTTTTGGTTACTTCTCGCCTTGTGTTCAAAAGTTAATTCAACAAGGACACTTACCAAAATAAATGCCAGAAGATAAATTTCAACTTTTTGAAAAATTATGGAATGGTAAAAGTCGAACTCCAAATTCAAATGAGGGTCTCCTTTTTGGTATAGTCGGACCAGTCGATGATTCTGAATTCAGAATTTTGCATGTTTGTTATTAGAGAATCTAAACAGGATTGCCTTGATATAGAGGATGACTCTACTGATCAACTAATAGAAGATGCTCCCCAAAAATTTGAGGAGGAAATTAAATCTACCATTGATGAATTGAAAGAGATTAACCTCAGGACTGAAGAACAATCCTCCCGACCTACATTTACAAGTTCCCTACTCAATGACAAAGAATCTGCAGAATTAATCAAACTATTAACAGAATTCAATGATTGCTTCTCATGGAGCTACGATGAAATGCCAAGACTGTCCGCAAAAGTTGCAATCCATAAACTCGGGGTGGACAAGAATATAACCCCAATAAAAAAAGCTCCCAGGAGAATGCACTTTGAAATAGAACAACAAGTCGTCGCCGAGGTGAATAAATTAATAGACTCAAACTTTATAAAAGAGGAGCAATACCCCACGTGGTTAGCTAACATTGTACTTGTTCAGAAGAAAAACAGACAGATCCGTGTTTGTGTTGACTTCAGAGATTTGAACAAGGCATGTCCAAAAGATGAGTTTCCACAACCAATACCAGAGATGATGGTGGATATTGCTTCAACACATGAAATTTTCTCGACGGATCGTCGGAATACAACCAAATCAAGATGGCTCCCGAGGATGCAGTACTTACAGCCTTTAGAACACCGATTTGAATTTTCTGCTACACAGTGATGCCGTTCGGCCTAAAGAACGCCAGAGCAACATATCAGCGCGCAATGACAAAGATTTTTTATGACCTCATTCACAATCAAATATAATGCTACGTGGATGATTCGGTCATCAAAAGTAAACAAAAATAGACTATTTGTATGATTTGAGGATCGTGTATGAACGGTTATGATGATATGACCTTAAAATGAATCCCTTAAAGTGCACATTTGGCGTTACCTCCGGGAAATTTTTAGGATTTATTATCCGTCATTGGGGAATCGAGATCGACCCGGATAAAATTAAAATTATCTTGGACATGCCTCCTCCTAAAACCTTAAAACAACTACGTTCCTTCCAGGGGAAGTTGGCATATTTGAGACGCTTTATTTCTAATCCCTCAGGTAGGTGTCAGCCTTTCTCGGCATTAAGTAAAAATGACGCCAAATTCGTTTGGGAAGAGAAATTCCAGAGGGCCTTCGAGGACGTTAAACAACATTTAATGAATCCTCTTATCTTGGTAGCCCCTATCCCTAGGAAACCATTGATACTTTATACCCCGGCCTTAGACGACTCTCTTGGAGCCCTCTTAGCCCAAGTCAATGATCAGGGTAAAGAAAATGCACTCTACTACTTGAGTCGTCGTCTAATAACGGCGGAGATAAGGTATCCACTTATTGAGAAGCATTGTCTGACATTTATTTTTCCCGCTCAAAAGCTTAGACATTACATGCTTTCTCATAAGATTACCCTAATCTCTAAAGTTAATCTGTTGCAATATCTGATGACCTGACGAACACTCTCTGGATGTTTAGCAAGATGGTCAATGATCTTATTTCAATTTGATATAGCTTTTGTTCCCCTTCGTGCTATCAAGGGACAAATACTAGCAGACTTTCTAGCTGCACACCTACTGTCAGCTCGGTCCTCTCTCAACAACGAGTGACCAGACGAACAAATACTACAAATGGAATTTTTCAGTGCGCAACGCTGGGAAATGTACTTCGATGGCGCTTCGCAGCCAAAAAAGACAAAGGATCAGACACAGTTATACCAGGCAAAATAGGGATCGATTTGATCTTTATTACGCCAGGTAAGGGTATGTTGAGGTTCTCGTACCACCTGAAAGAACCGTGCACCAACGATGAAGCCGAGTATGAAACTTTAATCACCAGATTGGGAATGACAATCTCAATTGATATAACAAACATTTCTATCTATAGCGACTCCCAACTCGTCATCCAGTAAGTTGTCGGAAAATACAAAATTCTAAAACCAAGATTAGCAGAATACCATCAGTAGCAGATGCCCGATGTGACTTTCTACCAGATTCCTAGAGGAGATAATGCCCATGCCGATGCTCTAGTAAAACTTGCTAAGGAAATGACATGTCCCCTTGAGGATTCCATTAAAATCATAGTGCAAGGAAAATAAGTCTCGTCCCAGATCGATCTCAAAACTCTACGCAAGCTTGAAAAAGAAGAAACAATAAATACAGTTGCAGACATCAATAAAGATTGGTGCAGGCCATTAATAGAATATTTGCATACTGGAAAGCT
>NW_018252687.1:53406-96495 GCF_001263595.1 Phalaenopsis equestris
TTCTTGATCATTAACTCTCATTATTAATTCTCCTTTTTACACATCTATCACAGCTCTCCCCATTGCAAGAAAGGGTCTCCCCAAAATAATAGGAATCTCTTTATCTTCCTCCATATCTAACACTATAAAGTCTACAGGAAAAATAAATTTATCCACTTTTACTAATACATCTTCTATAACTCCTTTAAGATAGTTTTTTGACTGATCAGCTAACGGAATAATTACAGTAGTAGGGGAAATCTCTCCTAAATATAAACGTTTAAAAATCGATGGAGGCATAAGATTGATACTCGCTCCTAAATCACATAAGCCTTTTCCAAAAAAACTTTTCACCAATTGCACAAGGTATAGTAAAACTACCAGAATCTTTTAACTTTTTAGGAAGCTTTTCTGAATAATGGTGCTACACTCTTCACTGAGTGCAACGGTCCCTTGATCTACAAACTTTCTTTTCTTTTTTAGTAAACCTTTCATAAATTTCACATAACATGGCATTTGTTTCAAAGCCTCAATGAAAGGAATATTTATTGTTAGCTTTTTAAGATTTCTAAAAATTTTGTAAATTATTTGTCTTTATTCTTCAGCTTCAGTGGTTGAGGAAACGGAGGTAATGGTTTTTCTAAGAGAACTTGTATTTGTTCATTTTCTTTGTAGTCACTTTCAATCTCTTCCTTCTCCTCATCTACTTTATTTTCTTTTTAGATTCTAGTTTCAACTTCTTTTCCACTTTGTAATTGAATAGCTTTAATTTGCTCCTTATTTCGATCTTTTAGATTAACTTCCACAATACTCGGAAGATTTCTTTAAGGTCTATTACTAAGTGCAGTAGCAGTATGTCCTAATTGATTTTCAATATTTCTAATAGAAGCCCCTTGAATTTGTATTTGATTTCCCATACTCAACATTACTTCTTCCATCATCAACTTCTTTTCCTTAACTTGTGGATTAGGGTTAGAGTAAAATCCAGGAGGATAATAAGGTCGATAATTAGGATTTCCTTGGTTGTTTAAATTTCCTGAGGGATTCACTAAATTGTTATAATTGTTCCAACTAAAATTAGGGTGATTTTTCCATCTAGAGTTGTAATAGTGAGAATAAGGATTGTTATTTTGATTATTTATAGCATTTAAAGTTTCATAAGATGTTTGAGTATCAATTATCTGTCATTGTGAATTTTTCTCTAATAATGGCGGCATTTGAGAATAGTTCACTCCAATTTGATCAATCTTTTATGAGATAACAACAATTTGAGATGCTAAAATAAGCATTACATTAGAGTCATGAATACTAGCTACTCTCTTAGGATTTACCAGTTCAGAGGGCCGTTGAAAATTGTTAGTACCCATTTCTTCTATTAAAGAGTACGCTTCATCAAACATGCTTCATCAAAAAATTTTAACATTAGTGATCCTCCTGTAGTAGTATCTATAGTAGATCTATGTGATCCTACTAATCCATTATAAAAAGTTTGAATTATTAGCCAATCTGGTAGAGCAAGGGGGTGGATATTTCCTATGGAGATCTTTAAATCTTTCTCTGCTTTATATATTGATTTCCCTTCAAATTGACAAAAATATGTAATATTGTTTCAAAGCTTAGCAATTTTCAAGGGTGGAAACTATTTACCCAAACATTTTTGTGATAGTTCTTCCCAAGTTCTAATAGATATAGGTGCTAATGAATTTAACCAAGCTTTAGCTTCACCCTTTAGTGAAAAAGTAAAAAGTCTAAGTCGAGCAGCATCATTAGACACTCCATCATATTTAAAAGTAGCACATATTTTATGAAAACTAGAAAGATGTAAGTCAGGATCTTCAGTAGGTGTTCCTCCAAACTGATTATTTTGTCTATACCATTTGAATAATAACAGGTTTAAGCTCAAATGAATTAGCAGTTACATACAGATTTTGAATAGTTAAGTGAAGTTTATTTGCTATTAGATTAGCATAATCTTTTGAAGGTCTTTGTCAATTTTCATTTATTTGATTATCTAAGTTATTCGCCATTTCGCTCAAATTTTTAATTTCTTTTTATTATTTTCAAAATTTTCTAATAGTATGTTCTAATTTTGAATTGTAAGATACTAAACCTTTAGATCCAATAGTTCGCATAAACAAATATAATAAGTAAGGAAAAATTTCTTACAAATACTCTTAAATATATATAGCTATATATTTTTTCGAATTTTTGATTATATATATATTTTTTAAATTTTTATATTTTATCTCTAAATTTTCTAATTTATCAAATCTATTTAATTTACCATTACGTTCCCCGGCAATGACGCCAAAAAATTCATCCAAGAAAATAGAGTTGTGTAAAATTTATAAAATTGAGTCTGCTTTACAACAATGCTAAAAGCTAGATGTGGTATTTTATGAATAATAACGTGAAGCACTTAAAGCTGGGATTCTACGTAATTATATGTATCGTTACCAGTAATATAAGGCTTTCTAATTACGTCCCAAATATTGATCCCACGAGGAAGGTTTAAATTTAAAATGATAAATTAACTAGGAAATTCACATAAACAAAGCAAAATTATTGTTACTAATTTTAAATGTTTGAGATACTATCAAAGCTAAATTATTAACTACTTGCAGAATTTAAATGCAAAGTTTAAAACAATAACTACTAAACTATGTTTATGTGATGAAGTTTTCTAATATGAAAAAGCATCTTTCCCACTACAATGAGTTTTTGGTGAAATGAGATGAAATAAATGGTTTAAAATTGTACTGTGCCAAATAGGAGCAATTTTAATTTTCTACCCTGATTTAGTGTTATAGAAAATCATTAGCTAATCTCAGGTTTAGTCCCTATCCGTGGCTAGGCTAGGAGGATACTAGCTCCCACTCCAGAGCTCCCACTTCCCTTCCCCTGATAGCTAATTCTCGCTTTATTTCTTAAACACTAAGATCAAATTGGGGATTTTAGTCTGTCACCCTAAAAATCTCCAATTCTACACCCAACAATGTATATTTTCCTATTTATTTGCACTTAAATCTATTAATGAAATACTCCTTCATGGACTTAAATGTGATTCTCACTCTGTTGTAGAACTCATACTCCATTTCCCATATCATATGTTTCACAACATATTTTAAAAATTCAATTGGCTGGATTGAAAATTAAATTAATTGTGAAGTTGAAAATTCGTGAAAAACCATCACAATTTATTTAAAATTTTAACGTTGGCACATCCAAATTATCTCCTCATTTCAACATATCTCAAAGTAGGGAAAAAGATAAATGAAACTACTCATACTTCATGAGAAAGATACGACAAAATACAAATTTCATATATAAAAGAAAGTTCATACAACAATAATAAACAAACAACACTTATCAAATTCTTTCTCAAAGCAAATCCCTTGTAGCCTCTCTTAGAAAATGTAGGAAGAAGAAATCTCTCACTTCTCTTCCTCTCCAATACTCTTAGAGAAGAATTCACACTTAAACTCACCATAAAAACTCAAAACTATAAAGAAAATAAAGACTAATGGTGTGGAAATGCGTGGAAGAAAGGGGAAAGTGGTTGATGGTTGCGAAGGGGGTGCAAAGAGATGCAAAGAGAGACCAAGAGGAGCGGAGGAGCCTCTTTTCTGATTAATTTTGGCTCTAAATAGAGCCTAAGGTTGATTTTCCAATAGTTACATAAAAAAACTCTTCAAAAAGCATCTAAATTTGTCGAATCTGACACTGGCGCCGTCGACACCAGTGGTTAGTTAATTAAATTTGTGCTCTCTATCAAACGACGGTGTCGGCGCCGCTGTCGGCGCCAAGTCTGGTGTCGTCGGTGCTGAAAAATTTTCAAAAACTCTATTTTAACTCCAAATTTCATCCTTCTTGCTTCTTTTTTGCTCCAAGTCCTAAAAATCAATAACCTTCAATAAAACATAGAAAACACCTTCCATTAAAGTGCAATATCACAAAAAATGATTATAAAATATGGGTCTAAAAATGCATATATTTTTGGTGTATTATGAGACTAAGCCCTGACATAATTTTTAAAGGGTTTCAAATGATTTTTGAACAAATTTTGGTGCTTTGGGTAATTTTGAGAATATTGAGGTTTTGAGGGTAATTTGGTAAATTTGGGAGATTTATGCGCAAAAGATTAAATTGGTTATTTTGGTAAAATTAGAGTGTCAATCACCATACTTGAGCCATAGACCAATATAATTCTCTACTTTGGGTCTTTTATGTACTGTTCTTAGCTAAACTCTAGTTTAGGGCTACTGCGTCTAGGGCACCATCTACATGAATTTCCCAAAGGGTCAAGGGATCAAAATCAAGTAGGCTTGGGTTTAAGGTAGTGAGTGGAAGTGTAATGTGCAAGTACGTGTGAGACTGACCAAGACCACACCACCACATGGTTGACCCTAAGGCCAAGCAGTCTTACGGGAACTCTCCTTGAACTTCTCCATAGTGACCCCTCCTACTAAGTGCTAGAGGTTAGGACCAATTTATGGAAGTTGAAGTTGAGCAAACAAGAGTTTAGAATTTCTAATGGTGAGGGTCCCTTTCTAGTCCTCTAGGAATAGTCAACAGAAAATTCTTATGGTTAGGCCCTCGACCACTGAAAAGGAAAACTAGACATCAACCAAAAGTAAGGTCAATTGTCATCTAATTCTCTTCTCAGCACTTTCGCTACCTCTTGGGTTGGATATGAGCCACTAAGCTTTCCTTCCCAATGTAGCTCGTCACCTCTTAGGTTGGATGTGAGTCCTTATGCTTTCCTTCCTAATTTAACATTCTCAATACTTTGAGCTCGGTATAAGGCTAACTTAAATGGATCAAGGCATCTAATTCTCTTCTTAGCACTTATTCTATCTCTTGGTTAGATGTAGGTCCCTAAGTTATCATTCCCAATGTAGCCCATCACCTCTTAGGTTGCATGTAAATCACTGTGATTTCCTTCCTAAAGTTACATTCTCATCACTTTGAGATCAATATAAGGCCACCTTAAATGAAACAAGGCATCTGATTCTCTTCTCAGCACTTTCATTACCTCTTGGGTTGAATGTGAGTCCCTGAGCTTTCCTTCCAAATGTAGCTCGTCACCTCTTAAGATGGATGTGAGTATTGTGCTTTCCTTCTTAATGAGACCTTATCAGTACTTTGATATCAGTATAAGGCCACCTTAAATGGAGTAAGGCATCTGATTCTCTTCTCATCACTTTCACTAACTATTGGGTTGGATGTGAGTCTGTGAGCTTTCCTTCTTAATGTAGCTCGTCACCTCTTAGGTTGGATGTATGCCCGAGTGCCTTCCTTCCTAAAGTGACATTCTCGGCACTTTGAGATTGTTATAAGGTCAACATAAATGGATCAAGTCATTTGATTCTCTTCTCAGGTTTTTCACTACCTCTTGGGTTGGAAGTAATTCTTTGAGCATTCCTTTCCAATTTAGCTCGTCACATCTTAGGTCTGATGTGAGCCCTTATTCTTTCCTTCCTAATATGACATTCTCAGCACTTTTATATCCATGTAAGCCACCTTAAATGGAGCAAGGCATCTGATTCTCTTCTCAACACTTTCGGTACCTCTTGAGTTAGATGTGAGCCCCTTTACATTCCTTCCCAATGTAGCTCGTCACCTCTTAGCTTGGATGTGAGTTCCTATGCTTTCCTTCCAAATTTGACACACTTATCACTTTGAGATCAGTAAAAGGCCACCTTAAATGGATCAAGGCATCCTTTCTCATCTCCTTTCACTTTCATAACCTCTTAGGTTGGATGTGAGTCCTTGAGCTTTCCTTCCCAGTGTAGCACCTCTTCTCCTAAATTGGTCTTTTGAGTTGGATGTGAGACTACACTTTCTAGCTTGATTTAGAATCTAAACACATTCTTAATTCTAAAAAAATTCTTAAATTTGAAATCAAATTAAAAATGCAATAAAAAATAAAATTAAAAATCAAAACAAATCGAATCTTCACCAAGACTGTTAGTTCCCAGATGGTTGTCTTCGTAATTCCCTAGGGCAACCCTTCATGTAAATTAGTGAGCATGAAATCACCTTGAAAATTTTGAAATTCACTTTTTAAGGTTGGAAATTTGAAGTTGCACCCATTAATCCACGACGAGAGTCTACCTAATAGTCCCCTACAGAAACCTTCTTCACACTCTTCCTGCGTTCTGCTCTGAGCATGTCAGCTTAAGCATTTATAGTGATTTTTTTGGCCTCTTTGGGCAATGCCAATACATATGGTGTGCTCATCTGGCACACTAAACCTATTGGCAGTCCATTTGTTAACCTCACTTTTATTGAGCTCTAGTCTTTCTTCCTTAGAAGCCCAGGGTCTAGCCATAAGACTTGCCAGTTGACTATCCTAGAGGACTGGTAATGGAACCCTACCCTATTAGAAATTCTAAATAATCCTTTACTCATCTTGGAGTTCCACATGTTTGGTGTTAAACTCTAGCCTTTAGTAGGATGAAACCAACATAGGGGAGCTCAAGAGGAGTCATCAGAGGACTGTCTGGCTTTAAGGGCAAAATTGTAATTTTGCCATTTTGATGCCCTAAATAAATTTTAGCATTGATAAAATGGTAAATGGGTAATATTTATCATTGTAGAGATATTTGGATGTTTAAAACATAGAGGTAAAATGAAGAAACCAATTCGTCACTTTTCTACAACAAGGGTAAAAGTGTATTTTTTCTAAATTACTATGACTTAGAAGTTAACCTAATCAGATGATCTTATGGTGGTGGGCTTGAGATAGAAGATAATAACTTACTCATTTGAAGCCCCCCCTAATTGTTGAATAGATGATATGGATGACCTTTAATAAAAATTAAATTCATTTAATCTAACATTTGGATCATTCCAAATTTTCCTTGATGATTGGATTTAAGGACTTAGTAGTGAAGTAGGTCGGATTTAAAATTGTTTAATAAGGATTAGAAAATAGGAATGTGATTATTTAATGAGTACCTCTAGAATACTACAAGCCCAACTTTAATTATGAGTACGAGATCCTTAATGTCTTGAGCTTGCTCTTATGGGCATGCACTTACATAACTCTTGAATAAAATATCAAGTGAATGTTCGAGTACCCCTCTTACGGGATAATTGAAATATTAGGTTTCATTGAATTTAAATTAACTTTGGAGGATTAATTGGGTAATATAATAAGTTCAAATGAGCTCGAAACATTTCAGCAGGTTTTAAAAATTTGTTTAGGGTTATGCCCCAAACACTTTCGTGATCTTTTAGAAATTTTTAATGAATACTGAACATATTATTATTAGCTCAAGAAAATCATCTATTAAAACTTTTTGGGACCCACCAAGTTATGTCTTGAAACCCAATAATTCACCTAAATCAATAGAAGTGCCCTATACTACTTGCCTTATATTAATTGGCCCAATGCTCAAGGATTTGGGTCTCCTCTAAGGTATTTAAATTCTTGTGAGCGACTGAGGATATTTGTTTTTTCTTTCCACATATGTATCACCGGGTAAGTGTACGTCTGAGGTCTAGGTGGCTTGAGCAATGACAATAATGTTAATGTTTGCTAAAATGAGGAATACAATGTGGAATTTTAGAATCGTTCCTCCTACCTCAATGTCCTTTAAAAATAGGAGAGGATAAGTACTGATGATGTTATTTGATGACTCTTTTTAAGTTAATTGCCTCAGATACTCTTAGGTTTATAGTAGTCCTAGCTTGATCGAATTAGTTATCTTATGGACTACACTTTTTTGCAAAGCATTTACAAAATGAAATTTTTTTTGCATGATAAAGTAAATTTTATCTGCATGAAAATTAAATTTAAAAAAAATTGAAAACTTATAAAGGTCCATGATTAATCACTTGGATCGAGGTTATCAAGTTGGTAGCTCTCAGTCAAGGTTGGGAAGCGCACAATTCAGCACTTAGCCCCTACCTTTACGAACGTCTTACATTTAGTCCCGATCTTCTATATGTGACAGTTGGTGATTCTTTACTTGATAATTTTTTGCTACGACCTGTTTTCCAACTTTTTCTTTCCTACAGTTTATTTAAATTTCCTGCAGATATATTATGCTTTATGATGCTAACCATGCAGCAGTAGAAGAGGCACAGGAACGCATTTACACTTTATGCACTTGCAATTTTATTTATTTACTATACAATGTTTTCTTTCCTGCATTTATTTACTTTACCTACAAAACTAAACCAAAACAAAAAATTACAAAACATGTTTTCAAAATTAAGCATTCATTTTCAAAATGGAACAAAAAAAAAAAAACATAACTTGTCCTTTTGAATTTATGGGAATCCCTCAGATGAGGTAACCCATGATTTCTAATGAGACCTCTCTAGTTTAAATGAGCTTAACAACTCATTTTTACTAAATAAATTCAAAAGTAATTAGTGGTACTAGAACGAGGAAACTGTGAGATCCTACTCGGTGTAGCTATAATCAACTTTAACCGACCCATAATACTTAAACAACAACAAAAATCATCACTTAAACTGCAAAACCTTTTGAACGTTGAACCTAAAGTTGTCACTTTGATGAAGAGCTTGGAGATAACTCCAAGGGAAGCATGACAAAGATGTACAAAAGAACAACTCCGAGAGAGCAAGCAAATCTACAATAACAATTTCTCATTAAAATAGAATAACAAGCAATAAGCTTTTGAGGTAATTCATCTAGCATGACATAAATCCTTATCTTATCATCGAGCAACTTATCATCGAGCCTTTACACGATCCTATTGTGAAATTTAAGCCCCAACTCATCTTAGGCTCCGAGGTTGCGTTTGTTACAACATAAATCCTCCCATATTCTAAGCTATTTGTATGAATGGGCCATGAAAATGTAAGCCCTAAGTAATAATTATTGGCAGGATGTAGCATTTAATAATATTTCCTCAAAATTGAAGCCAAACCATAGGATAGCTTGAGAAGTCATTGAGGTTCTCTTTAAGATCCATGACATCCCCTAGTCCTCTTCCTTTAGATTCAATAATAAATGTTCCAAACTTGAGTCTTTCCCTTTTGACACTTATTCTTCCAACCTTGAATAGTCATAAACTTTGATATTATTGAACACAATATTTTTCGATCTAAATTGAGAGATTATTTAGGTGATTTCGATTGTCTAAGATGTAATTAACTATATGGGCTTGCCCTTATAAGCAACTTTAATGTAAACCTTTTCTAATATTTTTCGGTCAACATAAATGGTTTCCCAGACTAAAGCGAATGTCATAAATTTTTTAGTTTATTTATTTGAGCCTCATAAGCAAGTAATGTTTCTATTCCTTGGGATAGCTGCATCGCTTGAGGTGTTGAGCTCATTTATTTAAACTATTGCATAAATGGGATTGGTTCTGTCTCACATTTCAAAAAATTAAACTATTACTTTCCAAACTTATATTATATATTAAATTAAATATCATCTTCCCACATTTGGCAACCAATATGATAGAGGATTTGTTTTGGTCTACTAATTGAATTAACATTTAAAATCCCTATTTTTGAGCTAAATAAATTATTAAAAATTAAATAAAAATGAGAAAATTTTAAGTCCTCTGATATTTTATTTGACACATGAGACGTGTATCAAGATGGCTCCAAAATCATTTGTGTTAAATTTAAGGAATTATGAAGTGGAATGCCCTAAGAGAAAAATAGTAATTATGAAATTTAAAGCTCCGTATATAATTTAGGATAAGTCAAAGGATAAATGGGTAATGTTGATCATGATGAACTCTCTTAGATGTTCGAAACATAAGGGTTTAAGAGGTAGAAACCAACTTATCACTTTTCCTATAAAAGAGTAAAATTGTTGTTTTCCTAAATTATTGTGAGTTGGAAGGTGATCATATTGATGATCCTAAGGTAGTGGGCTTGAGCTATGAAGATTATAACTTACTCATTTGAAGCCTCTAATCGGTGATTAGATGATACACATGATATTTAAATAAGAATTAATTCCATTTAATCCGACATTTTTGTTTACTACAAGTTTATTCATGAAAGAAAACTTAAGGGTTTAGTAGTAACGTAGGTCAGATTTGAATTTTCATAATGAGGTTTAGAAAATGAAACATAATCAATCATGAATACCATCAAATCATTACAAGTCCAACTTTAATTACAAGCACAAGGTCCTTAATAACTCAGCTTGCCTCTAAGGATATCTGCTCACATAAATCCTATGTAGAACAATAAATGAATGCTTAATAACCCAGCTCATGGGATAATTAAATCATTATGGTTAATTGAGTGTGGGTTAAAATAACACCACTGAATCTTAATTTAGCTTTGGATGATTAATTTAACAACATAATAATTTCAAGTGAACTGTAAATGATTCAAAAGACTTTAAAAGTTATTTCAGGTTATGCCTCAAACACTTTTATAATATTTTGGATATTTTGAAGGTCAACTGAACTTATTATGCTTTTTTTAAAAAAATCATCCCTAAAAATTTTAGGGATCCACCAAGTTGTGATTTGGGACCTGTTAATTTACACAAATCAATAAAAATTCCCTACAATACTTATCCTACAGTTATGACCCAGTGCTCAAGGATTTAAGTCCTCCCTAAGATATTTAAATCTTTATGAGAAAATGAGGATATTTATTTTGCCACATATGGATCATTAGGCTTTTGTAAGTTTGAGGTATAAGTGGTTAGAGGGATGATGATAATGCTAATGTATGCTAAATGAGGGATACGAAGTAGGATTCAGAATAATATCTCTCACCTCAAAGACCTTTAATAAGGGGAGAGGATAGAACCGATGATATTTCTCGCCGACTCTTGATAAGTTTGTTACATTTGATACTCTTAGGTTGCCATTAATCTTGGATTGAATGTGGTAATTAACTTGTGTACAACACTATTTTGTAAAAAAATACTTTAAACAATAATCCTTTTCACAACATTACTACTTTTGCAAGTTCAATTAAGTTGTACATGCATAAAAATTAAATTAGAATGAAAACTTACAAAGATCCACAATTAATCACATGGATCAAGGTTAAGGACTGCCCTCCATAGCTTATCGGTTGGTAGCTCTTACTCAAGATTTCGAAGCACACAGTCCAGCTCTGAGCCCCCACCTATAAAAATGTCTTATACCTATTCCTGGTATTTGATATGTTATTACGGGTTTTTATTCTAATTACTCATGTTTTTTTATGACTCACTTTTCAAATTTTTGTATTGAATGTTGTTATTTTATTTTACCAAAATTTTCTTTAAATTCTGTTCAAGTTAATTTATGTTTTATGATAATAAACATGCAACGATAGCAGAGGCCTGTGTATGCATTTATATTTTATGTATTGCACTTCTTTTTTATACCTTACAATATATTCCACTTGCATTAATTTATTTTTCATGCAAAACTAAACCAAAAACAAAAATAACAAAACACATTTTCAAAAATTAAATCTGCACTTTCAAACTTTGAACAAACTTAATACACTCCTTTTAGGTTTAAGGGAATTTCTCGGTTGAGGTAACCTATGGTTGCTAACAAGAGTTCTCTGATTTAAATGAGTTTGATAACTTATCTAAACTAAGTAAACTCAAGACAAAATAGTAGTACCGGGATGATAAAACCAAGGGATCTTAATCGATGTCACTTCAAATAAATTAAAATTCATTAAAAAACACTTAAACAACAACAGAAATAACAACAAACCTGACATACAAACTACAAAACTATAAAACCCTACAATTGGAACCATCACTTTGTTGAGGAGCTTAGACCAAACATTGTGGGCAGCATGACGAGGACATACATAAGAACATCTTCAAGTGAGTAAATGAGATCATCATCAGAAAATCTTTCCTTAGAATTAAATAACAAGCCATAGGATTCTGAGGTAGCTCATCTAGTAGGACATAAATCCTCAACATATCTTTGGGCCTTTGCACAACCATGTTGTGCAATTTAAGCCCTAAATCTCTTATGGCTCTAAGGTTATAGTTCATTACAACGTAAACCCTCTTATCGTCCACGCTATTTGTATGACTGTGTCATGCAAGTGTAACCCCCATATAATAAAGTTGGTAGAATGAAAAAATTAATAAAATTTTCTCAAAATTGAACTCAAACCATAAGATAGCTTGGGAAGTCAAATATGTTCTCCTCATGTTTCGTTGTTTCTTACTTTGGATTCTGAAAATAATTGTTCTTATTTGATCTTTCCTATATGATACTTCCTATGTCCGACCTTGAAATCCTAAACATTGAGATTCATGAAGACAAATACCTCTGATCTAAATCAAGAGTTTTTGTACATGACTTTGATCAGTTAGGATGTAATTAACTATAGGAGCTTGTCCATATAGGGAGATTTAAGAACCCATGTAATATAAATCATGTCTAATCATTTATATTAGATAGAAGAACTTATCGGTCAACATAAATGGTTTCACAGACAAAAAATGATGTCATAAATTTTTTAATTTATTGAATTGAGCCTCACTATCAAGTAATGTGTCTTTTCCCCGTGATAGATGCATGGCTAGTAGTATTTTGTTCATTCATTAAACTATTATCTATGTGAGATTAGTATATTAAAATAAATTTATTTTAAACCAACAACATTCTTATGTTGATGACCAACAAATTCTTGTAACTCTATTGGGGAATTTCTCTTCTCTCCATTATGATCAGGAGGCTTTGTTTTCATACATCGATAATGTACCTATGTCCCTCACGGTCCAGATTACCATTCTTTTGTTTTCATGCCTCATTCATTTTATTCTTGGGAGGGCACGATCAACTCTTTTTCGATTCCAGGATTGTTTGTTTCAACATCCTTAAACCAAGCGATTTAGGAATCTTTAAGGACTTGTGCGGGGTCGGACCCCCAATAGGTGTGTTGGTGAACGAGGTTCACCTAAGAGAGATGCATTGTGAAGTCAACCCCGCACTGGTTCCTGAATCTGCACCTTCTTAACTTTTGTTTAAATTTAAAAATTGAATAAAATCCATCAAATCACCAATAAATGATAAACTTTAAAAATATACCCAAAAATTCAAAAAAGAGAACAAATGTAAAATAAAATAAGACAAAAATAAGGAAGATGTACCTAGTTCATAGAATGACCTTTGTTGATTTTTAGTGCTTGCACTAGAATTACAAGTTATAGGCCATTGCTAATGCTTAAAAGTTTTTTTTCATTAGCTACAATCTCGTCCCTAACTTTGAAATTCTTTTGCAATTTGCCCACCATCCGAGAGGTCTGCAACATGGAACCCATGATTAAGTTTGATTTCGGGTTCAATGAGTTCAAAGTAGTACTCGGCAAGGCCCCGTTCATCCTTGTGAAAGTTACCGCTCCACATGTTCAAGAGTCATCCACTGAATTCAAATTGAACTATCTTCAAGAATTCCCTTCTTGTATGAAGGTAAAAGTCACTTCTACTTCAATACCCAGCAAGTCCGCCATTGCAGCATGCCGCAGATCTGCTGCTCCAAGCCAACAAAAGTTGTCAAGTCCACCACCATAAGATTTATTATTACCACGCCCACTGTCCCGTCCACCATATGGAAGGAGATTCTGCTTGAAGAAGACTCAATTGATGCATTGCTTGAAGAAGACTCAATTGATGCATTTCCTACCCCACCGTTAGTTTTTTAAATTGGTTATAGTTCAAGTGTTGTGCCTCTGACCAAGTCTCAGAAGAGAAACAACAACCGTAAGATTTAGAGTGTTGTCAAAGCCTAGACTATAGTGTTAGCTTCTATTAAGGAGATTCCATAGCCGGAGCAACTAAAAGTACTTGGAACTTGACCTCTTCTCTGAAGGAGTAGGATTCACCCATTGTCACACACTATTGGAGTGAGATCCTCCACAATATTGTTGCTGCTTTACCATCTCCTCATGGTCATGGTGAGGAGAGAGAGAGGCCTGCACCCATCACCTAAGTTTGTACCATGTTTGAGAAATTAACTGATAAGAAAGGATGTTCTATTGTTGTGTTGCTTCGGTGGATGGGTTATAAATTATAACCTTGAATGAAGAATGAGATTTAAGAAAAAAATAGGCCTATTCAGCAGTTCCAGAAGTCTACAAAGTATCACCAACCTCTATTCCTACCTGATTCCATCTGGGGAGTCATATTGATAGCTTTTACACTGATAAAAATGCTACTACCATTGAGCAGAGGCATATAGAACGTAGACCAATCAAGTCTTATCTAGGCCCGAGAGTACCGTCTGCCATCGTGTATGAGGAATTCCCGAAGAAGGATGATGAGAAGAGACCATTTACCACTGTACTTAATCTGCACCATAATGAGTGCACTTCTCTTTGGCATACTGATGTCCTCACTGAGACACTTCATCTTGAGGCATCAATGACATAGAAAAAGGTAAGGATCATCAACGATAAAGAGAAAGGTGTGGATACCTAAGGTTGCTAAACCAGTAAGCCCTGAGTAATCCATGTGGCAATTATGCAAGATGAATCATGAGTCTGATGTTCCAGCTGTCATTCTTGTTGTTATTTCAGAGTCCATACCAAAAAGGAATGATGGTCAAGAAAATTCTACCAATCATAAAAGATTAAAGAAAAAGTAATCGATGATAAAGTAAGTAAACTTTGGGCTGAGATTTCATAATTGAAAAGGAGCAAGGAATGAATGTTGATGACAAGGATTAAGATTTTGTCTGATTATCTCGATGAGGAATTCATGAAAATTATTGTCGTCGAGACTAGGGTCGCAGCGTCTACACGCGATGCTCGACCTTTTGTTGGGAGAATACTGTAGATGACTTGCAAAGGGCCATTCAGCTGAGGAATGAGCAAATTAGCCTAAATAAAAAGAGAGTGGAGGAGATAACCGCCACCATAGCCGCTGTAGCTATAATTCATGGACAATCACTCCAAATGGCATCTTTGAAAGTCAACAAGCCCAAGATCATTGACATTATAGATGAAAGTAAAGAAGTTGATTCTGTCAATAGAGATGAACCGTTGAAGAAAGATTCATTTAATAGCTTGATACTGGAAAAGGACATCAAGCTTTAAGGGAGGCCTTAGACCAATCTAAAGGAGGTGCATCAATTTCAAAGGATAGACCTTACCTGGAGGAATTTGATGTTGTGCCATATCCCAAGGTCTTTGTACCACTGACCTTTAAGACTTTCAATGGAGCGGGAAACCCTTGACAACATATTGCACACTTCCGGGTGAGTTGTTGTAACACTGGGGTAATGAAGCATTACTTTTATGCTAGTTTGTGAGCAGTCTCTCAGTGATCACATTTGATTGTTGTGTCGGGTTACCCAGTGGATCAATTAAGAAGTTTACCAAATTAGAGAGCTTTTTCATGAAGAGATTCACTGGGGCTTAATACCATGTCACCATAGGAGGCCTCGTGGTAGAGTGAAAAAAGCCTGACGAAACCTTGGTGGACTACATTTTAAGATGTAGAAACTTGTGCATGAAGTGTTAGCCTCAGCTTTAGGATCATAATGCAATCGAGATTCTACTTAAGAGTATCCATTGTTTGGTAGCATTCATGCTTAAGGGACTTACAATTAAATCATTAGTAAAGTTACTCAGTAATGCCAGCATTTTACTAGAAGAAGTTAAGCATATAGAGTCCATAAAAAAAGCTAAAAAGTGCATATTAGCTAAGACATTGGAGAAGAAGTCTAGGAGAGTGGAAAAGGAGAGTGGAAAAGGTAGAAAAGGGCGAGGAGCTAATGAGGATTTAAGCTAAGCAGTCTCTTCATCATTCCCAATAGTCATCACAACATGGTCAATCAGAGCAGAAGTATGGACAGCAGTACAGTCAGCATGGCTAGCAGTCGTTCTAGCTGAGATCATACAATTCCAAAAGAATATTTAAAAAATCCTGAAAGAGGTTCTGCAAATATGGTTTCAGCTGATCCAATTACTCTGATAGATTCAGGTGAAGATAAGGGTGGATGGAGAATAGTTTGGAATAGATCCTTTAAAAAGATAATTGATTTGATTCATACTACTTTGGTGCAAGCCACCACTCAGAGTTTGCAGTCTACAAAGTTGTCGATGGAGATTACATTAGAGGAGCCACCACAATGGAAGAAGGAGATCATGGATGAAGTAGGGACTGATAGCATGAAGGGTATGTTAAGGCTACCCCTACTAGATTGGTTGTCTCAGATTTGGGGGAGAAATCCTTCAAACGGCTCCTTTACAACGAGTCATTGGAGATTTTTTTAGGCCACACATCTAAAATCATGCACGAAAATGCTGGCGATGAAGAATTAACAAGATTTTTGACTAAACTATTCAAACCTTTAGCGTTGATGTGGAAGGAAACTCTAAGAAATATAAGTCTGACAAAGATACAATGCTAGTAAACCAAAAAAAAACTCTAATTCAAGATCTCCTTGGAGGATACAAAGAATAGTGAATATGAGTCAATGCATGATCGGATCAACCACTACGTGTAAGCCATGTCCTTTACTCCAGTTTAGCCCTATAAGATCAAGAGTATAGAGATCAAGAAAGTCTGGAGTGTTGGTTTGAAATCGATCAAATTTGATTGTGCTTCTTTGTCTCCTAATTTGGAAACTCATATAAACTTAGGTGAAGACATTTATAATTAATTAATGGAATTACCATTTGAGTACTACTCTCCTTGTGTTCAAAAGATGATTCAATAGGGTTGTGTGCTGAAGCAAATGCCAAAAAACAAATCACAACTATTTGAGAAACTATGCGATGTTAAAGGTCAAGCTATTAGCTCAAAAGAAGGTGTTAGATTTAGTACGATAAGACTAGTAAATGATTTCGAATTTAGTATAGTTGTTACTAGCAGATTAGAAAAGGAGTGACTTGATGTTAATGATGATTCTAAAGATTCTTTTATAGATGACACTCTAATAGACTTTGAAGAAGAAATTAAAATAATGGTCGACAAATTAAAAGAAATCAACCTCGGGACTGAGGAGCAGCTCCAACCTACATTCATAAATTCTCTTCTCAACGAGGAAGATTCTATGCACTTAATCAAGTTATTGTCATAATTTAAGGATTTCTTCGCTTGGAGTTACGATGAAATTACAGGATTATGTCTAGATGTCACAGTGCATTGTCTCGGAGTGGACTCAAACATGACTCCGGTGAAATAAGCTCCCAGAAGAATGCAACGAGGTGAAGAAAATAATATACGCTAACTTTGTGTGAGAGGAGCAATGCCCCACATGGTTAACCAAAATTGTACCATTGAAGAAGAAAAATAGACAAATTTAGTTGTGTGTCAACTTCATGGACTTGAACAAAGTGTTTCCAAAAGAGGAGTTCCCGCTACCAATGCCAGAGTTAATGGTGGACATCACATCATCACAAAAAATTCTCTCTTTCATGAATGGATAATCAGAGTATAATAAGATCAACATTGCTCCAAAAATGGAGTGCTTACGACCTTCATAACTCCAATTAGAATCTATTGTTACACAATGATGTTGTTTTGGTTGAATAATGCCGGAGCAACTTACCAACAACATATGAGAAATATTTTTTATGACATCATCCACAATTAGGTGGAGTGCTATGTGGATGACTTGCTTATCAAAAGCAAACAATGATTAGACCTCCTGTATGATTTCAACATTATCTTTGAACGATTACAGTAATGTAATCTTAAAATGAATTCCTTAACCCTTAAAGTGCGCCTATGGTGTCACCTACAAAAAATTTCTTGGATTTATTGTATGTCATTGGGGAATCAAAATAAACTAAAAAAGATTAAGGATAGCTTAAAATGCCACCTTCCAAATCCTTGAAGAAAGTAAGATTCTTTCAAGGTAAATTGACATACCTAAGATGTTTGTTTCTAATAAGTTAGGAAGGTGTCGGTCATTTTCAACATTACTCCAAAAGAATGCCAAATCCTATTGAGGAGAGCCATGGCAACGAAATTTCAAAGAAATTAAAATACTCAATGAAATCTCCTTTTTTGGCAACCCCTATCCCAAGAAGACCTTTGATACTTTATACTGTGGCTTTAGATGACCCTTTTGAAGCCCTGTTAGCTTAGGTCAATGACAAGGGCAAGGAAAATGCACTCTACTACTTGAGTTGACGTCCAATACTAGTAGAGGTAAGATATCCTGCTATTGAGAAGCATTGTTTAGCTTTGGTTTTTGCCACCCAAAAGCTTACACATTACATGCTTTCTTTAAAGATTAACCTAATTTTAAAAATTTATCTGTTATAATATTTGATGACCCTTCCTATGCTTTCTAGGAGGTTAGCAAAGTGGTCATTGATCTTATTTGAATTTGATATAACATTCGTCCTTTGTGCTATCAAGGAGCATATTTTGGAGGACTTTCTTGCGATATACCCACTACCAGCTGGGTCCCCTCTCAATGATGACTTACTCGATGAATAGATACTACATGTGAAACCATCATGTACCAGACGTTGGGAAATATACTTTGATGGAGCTTCATCAGCAAAAAAAAGGCAAAGGATCACAAACAGTTATACCAGGTAATGTGGGGATTGGTCTAATTTTCATTACGCCAAATTAGGCAATGTTGAGAATCTCATACCACCTAACAAAACCGTGAACAAAAAATGAGGTAGAATATTAAGCTTTGATCATCGGATTAGAATTGGCAATATCAATGGACATAATAAACATTGTCATTTATGATGACTCACAGCTCATCATTCAGAACGTAGTCAGGCATTACAATATTCTGAAACTGAGGCTAGCAGAATATCACCAGTACATGATTAAGTTATTGGAGCAGATTCCCAGTGTAACACTATACAGAAATACTTGAGGAGATAATGCTCATGTAGATGCTTTGGCCAAGCTTGCTAAAGAGTTAGCATTCCCACCAGAGGACTCCATAAACATCACGGTACAAGGATGTTAGGTTCTGTCATGAATCAACATGAATAACTTGCACAAATTGGGAATGGAAGACATGTCAATGATGGTAATCTGGAATACCATATATTTACACAAACCATTCATAGAATATGTGCATACAGGAAGACTACCAAAAGATAAGTCATTGGAAATAAGTTACACAAATTAGGTAATGAAGAGATGACAGTGACAGTAAACGAGAAAACTGAAGATTGACACAAACCATTAAAAAAATATTTTTAAACCAGAATAATACCAGATGTTAAGTCATTGGAACATCAGATAGCAAAAAGAGCTCTGTCATATGCCTTGATAGACAATGTCCACTACAGAAGGTCCTTTGATTAGATGTGGCTAAGATGTCTGAGCAAAATAAAAACATATAATATTATCAAAGAAGTGCATGCCAGGTTGTGTGGGGCTCATTAGTCAGGTCCAAAGATGAAGATGAAGATTAAGAGAATCAAATATTACTAGCTGGAAATGATGACAGATTGTATGTAAACTATTAAGAAATGTTACTAATGCAAGAAGCATGGGTGGTCTTGCACCAACATCTAAATGTGCTACATCCAACGACCGCATCATGGCCATACGAGTGTTGGGGCACAGATGTAGAAGGTTTGATAGACCCTCCTTCTTTTAAAGAGCACAATTTTTTTTTAGCAGCTATTGATTATTTTTCTAAGTCTACAAAGGCAGTGTTGTTATGGGAAGTTACAACACAACATGTTCTTCAGTTCTTCAGAAATCAAATCATCTACCATTTTGGTGTTTCACTTAGAATTATTTCAGACAACATATCCTCCTTCAGAAACACAAAAATTAACAACTTTGTCAGACATCATGGGATAGATTTGAGGCACTCTACATTTTTTTATCCCAAGGAAAAATGGTCTAGCAGAACATTTCAACAAAGAAATCATGCAAATTTTAAATAAAATATTGGAAAATAACAAAAGAGGATGGCATGAGAAGTTGTTAGAGGCTTTGTAGGAATACAGGACAATGCTCAGGACTTTGATGCAGTCTAAACCATATGCATTTGTATATGTGTCTGAGGCAGTACTTCCATTAGAGGTTAAGTTGCCTTCTCTCAAAGTCACAGTGACCAAAAAAATCACAGCAGAAGACAACGCTAAGCTCCAACTTGTAGAATTTCAAAGTCTCAAAGGGAAGCAGTTAATAGAACAACAGAACTTGGAACTCTACTAGACAAAAATGATTCAATCCCATGACAAGCTAGTTTAGCCAATGACGTTCAAAGTTGTTGACATTGTTCTTGTTCTCAGAAGGCCTATTCTTGAACATTGCAAAAAAGGAGGAAAGTTTAAGCTGAAGTGGGATGGATCATTCATGGTAGAAAAGGTTCACTAAAAAGGGTCTTACCACTTAGTGGATTCATTGGATGAAAGGCCCATGCTGTTGTTTGATACACCTAAAACATATAATATTTATGTACACATTTTTATAACTATTTTTAAGAATATTGAACTTTAAAGGAAGATAATTGTGTGTCTTTATTTCAGGTACAAATAAATTGGTGAAATATGGTGAAAGGAGTGAAAAATAATTTTGATAAAAAATGAAGAAGGTGTGAAAATGAACTATGGTGCCTAAGCACCCACGACTAACGCTTATGGGCCAGAGGTAGTTATGGTGAAAATTCATTGAATTTGGACAAATTTCAAAAGGGTGTTTGAAGCAACTCTTGGTGAAAATGTGAATTACAGTTAATGGGCATGAAAATACATTGAAATGGCTCTTGAAGAGAGGCAACTCTTGGAAGATTCATTGAATGTTGACACATTTTAAGTAGTCACCAAAGCACCTTTTGGAAAACTATAAGAGAATAAGACTTGGAATGAGTATCCCCACCCTTCCCCTTTGTTGCCCCTCTTATCATAAAAGAAATTGGATATTTTTGGAGACAAGAAAAGGAGAGTTCTCAAATAAAGGAAGAGAATCAAAAGAACTTCAAGAGTTTGGTGGAGAGGAATGTAAGATAAGTTTTTATCTTTGTAAGTATATTTAAGTTTACTTTAGACTTCTTGTGTTCTTACAACATTTTTACTTTTAAACTTAAGTTTTGTTGTGTTTTACCCTTGAATTTTGAGTAGTTTTTATCATATTTTTCCTTAAAATGATAAGTAATTAAGTGTTGGAAGGAAGTTGTGTGAAGTATTATTCTATAATTTTGGAATAAGTTGTGATGATTTAGTTCTTGTACTTCATTTACTTCTTGATTTGGCCTATTTAGATGTGAAAATTTGCTGTGAGATCATGTAAGATCCGTGATGGTATTGTCTCAGTCAATTAATTGTAGAATCACATGAGATTATATGGATGAGAACGTAATTCATGTGGTTAAGTGCAAATAAATAGGGAATAAAACTTTGAAGGGTGTAGAGTTAGAGGACTTCAAAGTGACAGACTATAACACCCAAGTTGGTTTATTATTTTATGTCTTGATATGGGAAGTTAACCCCAAGGTGGAGGGAGAAAAGGGAACTCTATAGTGAGAGTTAGTATCTTTCCGACCTAGCCTGTCTTCTGAACTATTCAAACATTATATTAGTTAATATTATTTATAGCATCTCTTGTAAGGGAAAAAATAATATTGCTCCTATTGGGCACAAGATAATTTAAATACTTTGACAACAGAATTCATATACATGTTACTGATTCATGATAAGAAAAAGATATTTTATTTGTATTGCTTTCATCTTACAAAAATATAGTTAAATTTGGTTAGTTGTTTATTTTATTTTTAATTATAAAAAATTATCAAAAAGAACAAAATTTTCATTCTTACCATAATTTCTATAGTTTGAGTAAGACTCTTTATCAAAATAGAATTTGTTGTCTAATTTCTTCTTATATGTTTGTAGTTCTCCCTGTTGGTTCGCTATTTTGAGGCTTAATAAAAAAATCATATATTACTTGATAATGATATATATACTTGCATAGTATCCCATTTTATAAATATAACAATTGCACTCTTACTTGCTTTGGAACCAATTTTGTGCATCGTTGTATAGAAGAAATATAAAATAAAGAGAATTTATAGTGTAATCATACATACATCGTAATACTATTGTACCAGAAAGTTGGATTAAGTTTTTGGTGCCGTTATAAGTGAGTAAAAGTTCAATTTAATAAAATTTGAAGGAATTTTTGGAAAAATAACTTTCTATTTTTAGAAAGCCTTTGTTAAACTTTTAGAATTATTATAGGAGTATCGTAATGTTGTTTTTAGATAAGTTCTTGCTTGTGTGATTTTTGTTTTAGTTTATAGTAATGTATGTGTAGTACAGGTTTTCAAGGACTAGTACCCTACGATTCTAAACTAGAAAGAACTTTTATAAAAATAAAAAAAATATAGAAAAAGTGCAAAAATTTCAAGAAATGGTAAACTAAAATAATCAAAATGCTGAAATTCATTAACAATTTAAACCTTTAAGAGATTATGCAAACCCTACAGTAGATGAACTTTATTATAATATTAAAAACTTACTGTATTGGCTAATTCATTTGAACTTAAACCTGTTATTATTCAAATGATATCAAATAATCAGTTATTGGGAGCATCAACTGAAGATCCAAATTTAAATTTTACCAATTTTCTAGAATTATGTGCTCCATTTAGACATGATGGTGTTTTAGATGATGCTATTAGACTTATACTTTTTCTATTCTCACTAAGGGATAAGGCTAAGATATGGTTAAATATGTTAGCTTTTGGATCTATTAGAACTTAGGGTGATTTAGCACAGAAATTCCTTACTAAATATTTTCGATCATAAAAAACTGCGAAGAATAGAAATGATATCGCATCTTTTTGTTAGTTTGAAGGGGAATCTATTTATGAAGCATGGGAATGATTTAAAAAACTCCTAAGAAAGTGTTAACACCATGTTGTACCAGATTGATTAATAATTCAAACCTTTTATAATAGACTAATTGGATCTCTTAGATCTAGTATCGACACCACTGGTAGTGGTTCATTAATTTCAAAACCATTTCATGATACATTTGCTTTAATTGAAGAGATGGCTACTAATATTTTTTAATGGCCTTCTGAGAGGGTAAATCTTAAGAAAGTATCCAATTTTCATGAATTGGATGCTTTTATAATATAGTAAATCAAGTTGCTACAATTTCAAGAAAGTTAGACCAATTTGTATTGAATTTTTCTCAACCAATTTCAATGATTGAAGAGAATTTATTAGGCCAAATGGTAGATTCTCAAACGTCATTAGAAACTTTTATTGTCATAAATAAATAGCCAAATAACCCATATTCAAACTATTATAATCAAGCTTGAAAAAACCATCATAACTTTAACTGGAATAACAATAATTTGGGTGGTAATAATCAGCAATAAGAGAAAAACCAAGTAAACCCATTTGAAAACTGGAACAACCATAGTAATAATAAATATAGACCTACTTATCTTCCAGGTTTAACAGTAAACCGCATTTTAGAAGAAGTGGTGTTACAAATGGGAAATCAGTTACCAAGTTACAGAGCTGCAATTAAAATATTGAGAATCAACTGGGACTGATAACAAATTCATTAAGTAATAGATCCCAAGGAACACTTCCTAGTAATATAGAGATAAATCTGGAAGAAAAGAATAAATAGAAATTAAAAGCTGATCAAATTAGAAGTGAAAGATAGTTGGAAGGCAGAGTTCAAAAAGATATTGAGGTAGAGAGAGAAGAAATTAAAGAGCTTAAAGAGGATGTTTGGAAAGGTTTAGAGAGACCTATTTCTCATTTAAAATTTGACGTAGAAAAGCCACCACCTCTATTTCCTCAGAGACTTTGTCAACAAAATTTGGATAAAGAATTTACAAAATTTTTGGAAATCTTAAAAAAACTTACGATTAATATTCCATTTGCTGAATCCTTAGAAAAAATGCTAAGCTATGTGAAGTTTATGAAGGATATTCTTAACAGCAAAAGAAAGTTCAAAGATAACGACTATTGCACTCAGTGAGAAGTGCAATGCTACAATTCAAAAAAAGCTTCATGAAAAGCTCAAAGATCCTAGTAGCTTCACAATTCCAGGTGCAATAGAAGACATTTTATGGGAAAGCTTTATGTGAATTAGGTGCAAGCATTAAACTTATGCCATTATCAATATTTAAAAGACTGAGATTAGGAGAAATATTGCCTACTAGTGTAACTTTGTAGTTAGCAGATTGTTCAATAACATATCCTAAGGAAGTTATAGAAGATGTTTTAGTGAAATAAGATCAAATGATCATTCCTGTTGATTTAACTGTGCTAGATATGGAGGAAGATAAGAAGATACCTGTCATTTGGAGGAGACCTTTCCGAGCCACTGGAAGAGCAATGATAGATGTGTAGAAGGGGGAATTAACTATGCGCCTCAATGATCAAATAGTTACTTTTAATATTTTAAAATCGATGAAGTAGCCTGCAAAAGGTAAAAATGATGAATGTTACATAATAGATGCAATATGATATCTTAGTTAATGCCATTTCAAAGCAACTTATGAAAAGAAATCTGAAATGAAGGAGTTAGAACATGAGCAAGAAGAGGAATTGGGGCAATCTGATGTTTTTCATAAGGAAGATTCAAATGATGTTCGAGAAAGTTTTGAAGTTTTAGACACGATAGGAAAAGATAAATCTTTATGAGAAAAAGATAAATCTTTTTAGCGATCGATTGAAAAACCTCCTGAACTTGAATTGAAGTTTCTTCATAAACATTTGAAATATGCCTTTTTAGGTGATTCCTCAACATTATCTGTTATAATTTTCTAAAATTTAAATTTAGAAGAAGAAGAGAGTTTAATGAAAGCTTTGAAGAATTAGAAGAAAGTCTTTGGGTAGAAAATTGTTGATGTTAAAGGAATCAGTCCTTCAATTTGTATGCATAGAAATCTTATGGAAGGAATCTAAAAATCTAGGGCTGATCCTCAAAGGAGAATGAATTCTTTGGATGGAAAGTTATTGATATTAAAGAAATCAGTCCTTCAAAATATATGCATAGAAATCTTATGGAAGAAAGCTGAAAATCCAGGGCTAATCCTCAAAGGAGAATGAATCTTGTTATGAAAGAAATTGTTAAGAATGAACTTTTTAAGTGGTTATATTCGATAATTATCTACCTTATTTCAGATAGTGCGTGGGTTATTCAAATTCACTGTGTTCGTAAGAAAGGAAGAGTGACTGTGACTATTAATGAAAATAATGAGTTAATACCAAAAAAATAAGTCACAAGGTGGAAAATATACATTGATTATGGAAAATTAAATTTTGCCACTAGGAACATACCAGTCTTTATGGTACATTTGCTTTAAGAAGATTGTCCTTTGGTTTATGTAATGCCTCTATTACATTTCAAAGATGTGTGATAGCTATTTATTGTGATTTAATTAAAAAAGGAATATGAGTTTTTATGGATGAATTTTTCAATGTTTGGAACTTCATTTGAATCAAGTTTAGAACATTTATCAAGATTTCTTAAGCCCTATGAAGAGACAAATTTAGTCCTTATATTGGAAAAATGCCAATTTATTATAGTAGGAGGAAATATTTTATGACATCATATCTCAAAAAATGGTATGGAAATAGATCAAGTAAATATTCAAGTGATCATTAATTTACCTCCACGCAGCAAATGTGAGGGAAGTTAAGAGTTTTTTAGGACAAGCTAGATTCTATAGGCATAATCTGCTTATTTTGGTTTTAAGAGATTGGAGTGTCGCTTGAGAACAACTAACATTTTAAGTTTGGGGGATTTTGATACACCTAAAGTATATGCATTTATGTACATATTTTTATACCTATTTTTGATGATATTGTATTTTAATGGAAGGTATTTGTGTGTTTTTCTTTCAAGTAAAATTAAATGGATGAAATATGGTTAAAGAAGTGAAAAAAATCAAATTTATAGTAAAAATGAAGAAGTTGTGAAAAAGAATTGTGGCACCCAAGTGCCCAGGACTGACGCTTAAGCGTCTGGAGATAGAGAAGGCTGCGCCTAAGAGCTGAAGACCTCGCGCTTACGTGTCAGATGTTGTTATTATGAAAAGTCAGTGAATTTGATTGAATTTTGAAGGGGTGTTTGAAGAAACTCTTGGTGAAAATGTGAATTACAGTTAATGGACATAAAAATATATTTAAGTGGCTCTTAAAAAGAGGGAACTCTAGAAAGATTCTATGAATGTGGACACATTTTGAAGAGACACCAAAGTATCTTTTGGAAAACTGTAATAAAAGAAGACTTAGATTGAGCTACCCCACCCTTCCACTTTGTCACCTCTCTTATCATAGAAGATTTAGGCTATTTTTAGAGAGAAGAAAGGGAGAGTTATAAGATAAAGGAAGATAATCAAAGGAACTTCAAGAGTTTGGTGGAGAGAAATTTGAGATAAGTTTTTATCTTTATAACTGCTTTTAGTTTTAATTTAGTATTACTGTGTTTTTACATGATTTCTACTTTTAAAAGTAAGTGTTGTTTTGTTTTCTTCATGAATTCTGAGTTATTTTCCTTATCTTTTTCCTGAAAATGCTAAGTAATTAAGTGTTAGAAAGAAGTTGTGTGAAGTATTGATCTATAATGTTCGAATAAGTTGTGATGATTTGATCCTTGTACTTTATTCACTTCTTGATTTGGCCAAATGAGATGTTAATATTTGTTGTGAGAACATGTAAGATCCATGAGGGTATTGTTTCAGTCAGTTAATGGTAGAACCACATGAGATTGTATGGATGAGAATCCAATTCATATGGTTGAGTGCAAATAAATAGGGAAACAAACTTTGAAGGGTGTAGAGTTAGAGGACTTTAGAGTGACAAACTAAAGCCCCCCAATTTATTATTTTAGGTTTTGATACAAGAAGTTAGACCCTAGGTAGAGAGAGGAAAAAACTTTAGAGTGAGAGCTATTATCTTCCCTACCTAGCCCGTCTTCAGGACTATTCAAACTTTAGAGTAGCCAATGCTCTTTATAGCATCTCTAGTAACGGTAAAGAATAAAATTATTCTTATTTGGCACAACACAATTTAAATACTTTCACAACAAAATTCATATATTTATCACTGATTCATGATAATGAAAAAAATATTTTATTTGTATTGCTTTCATCTTACAAAATTCTAGTTAAATTTATTTAGTTTTTTATTTAATTTTCAATTATAAAAAATTACTAAAATAAATTGAAATTTCTTTCCTATCATAATATCTATAGTTTGAGTAAGACTCTTTTTCAAAGTAAAATTTATTGTCTAATTTCTTCTTAAAAGTTTGTATTCTTCTTGTGTGTTCGATATTTTGGGGCTTAATAAAAAAGTCTTATATTACTTGATAATGATTCGTATACTTGCGTAGTATCCCAATATTTAATTATAAAAGTTTCACTCTTACTTGCTTCAGAACCAAGTTTTTGACACCGTTGTAAAGAATAAATATAAAATAAAGTGAATTGAGAATCTAATCATACATACATTATAAAACTATCGAACTAGAAAGTGAGATCACTGATCAATGGATGATCTTTAAAGAAGTACCACGTAACTTGACATTTTACAAGATAAATTCTGAGAAGAATGCTTGTTCTAAGAGGAGCTATATGGCCAAAATATGTGACTGGGCCAGAAAATTCTGTAACGAAAATTTGATGAAATAAAATAAATCCTAATGAATTAAAATTTACACATCAAAATTACTCATACAAATCTCGAACTTTGCATAATATAATAATAAAATAATGAACATACCTAGCTTGAAGCCACTTATTAATGAGTTGTTTTATTATTGTTTATTTGAAATTTCAAAAATGCTGATGTTTCTCTTATCTTGTATCATAGGGAAATGTTGGGGTGCCAGGTTGATTTTTGCTTTTTAAAACAACTTAAATCTTGCATTAAATGAAGAGAGGGTGGCACAAGGTGCTGTTGTGAACTTCAACCTCGATTATGGAGAAGTCAATGTGGATTACAAACATCCCCTGATGAATATAGTTAGTCACAGAGAGCTGGAAGAGTTAAAGTCAATAATGAAAATCAATACTAAAGAGGAATCATCGTTAAAGAGGAAGAAGTAAGAGGAAGTTCCAGATACACAGGACCTAGTGGAAAAGGTCAGTCACATACAGTCCAAAGTCATGACACTGATAGGGGACTTAGTCAGTGCAACCTCAACGATAGTTCTAAATTCACCAATAAGATGCACGCAATGTAGAAACGCCAATTACTATAAGCTTAAGGCTTTGGATCGACTGGAGAGGAGGCGTAATTGAGAGACAACTACAATGCTTACCAAGTTCTTGAATAGGATGTTCACGACCTTTCAACGAAAAAGACTTTCACCAGTATTCCAGTTAGAGAGGATGATCCTAAGATCCCTATAGAGCTCACATAATTACAAATTCAACATGACAAGCTTTTCTCAGGATGTCTGACATGCAATGCAGATATACCAAGGTAGACATCATTGACAGGATCGTTCACTGAGTGCCTAGAATATAATGTTCTATATCTGGAGCATTACAGAACTTTTGAAGAGTATACAACAACTTCCATGATGTTTAGAAGCAAGGAGCACCCAGATGTAGAGTCGTACACACCACAGTTTGTCGAATCATGAATACCATGGATTTTATCTAGAGACGACTCGGAGGAGCAGCCCTAACAGTTACAGATGATTCACAGGTCTGAACTAGAGAAGATATGTAGGGTCTGAAAGCAAGAGTTTGAGCACTTTTTTTAGATTAAGAGAAAGTTTATCAATATCCTGAGGGGACTCGAAAGTATCCTCTAACAACGATGAAATATATTGGATTGCATGTTTGACTTAAGAGATAGAGGTCAAGTAGAATTGCTAAAGAAGAATACATATTCAGTTCCACAATAGTGGATGAGAAGGAAGGGTAGAATCATCATACTATGCGGTTGTTACTATAATTTCACAAATAACTTGAAGAGTACCCCCCAGACATCCTAATACATGATGAAGTGGATCCCATGGCTTTTGTATTAAATAAAATGATTAAGAGAATGGTGTTATGGTGAGTTATATGAGCAGATTGTATACAAAAGAGTTGTATCATCAATATTTATGAAGAAGAAGATTGCATTCCACCACACATTGATCGTCATGACTTCCTCAGACTGCTCTGCACTGTGTCATTCATTAGCAAGAGCAACATTTTATTCAAAAAGAGATACAAATTGTGAGCCTTAGAGAATTTTAAGGACTTTTGATTATTTCACTTCCAGTTAGATCAATACTGGTTTTGAAAAGAAATGGAGCAGATCTAGTGCAACACTACATCTTTAGAGTTCCATGAAGAAGAGTTTCAGTTACATTACAAAGGATGGATGATAACAAGGTACCATATGGATATCAACCCGACATGAACTTAGAGGGATTACATCCGCTCAAGTTGTGAGATAATTGTACCTCTAAGTATAACCAAGGGGATTTTTATCCCGGAGTTTGGCTTAGGAGGTTAGCTTGATCACAAGACGGCCTTAAGGGATAGACAGATGTTTGCTACTTTTTGAAAATTGCCAGTGTAGGGAGGATATGACACAGGAGATTACAGTATCTATGTGGATGTACTCATGATGTTATTTTAGGAGGCATCAGCATATGATCAGTTGTACTGCATTTTAGAAAAGAATTAACAAAGATCGTTTCTTATTGCTTCAGCATGTGTTGTTGAATTACCATGTTTGTGCAATTACTAAAAAGCCATAGTAGCATACGTTGGTCCTTAACTGTAACGAACAAAGAACAATACAAATAAAGTCTAAAAATAAATGAAATTAAAATTCAAAGTTAAAAGGGAATGAAAGAACATCAAAGTTGGAAAATATACTAAAAAAAAGAGAAAATTATAGAAATATTAAACAAATTTACTCCAAACTCTGGACTCTTCGCAACACAAATTCCACTATTCACATAGATTTCCACAACTTCCACTCTCATAGGATTCCTAAACTATGTGTAAAATGTCCACAAGTTTTCTGCATTTCTCTCCACCAAGTTTTCCGCACTCTTAAATCTTGGGATTGGTACCTAAATTCCAATTCCCATCTCGGGGTCAGTAACTAAATTCTAATTCTTTTCCATTCGAGTTTGGCACTTCAATTTTTTATTCTCATGCTGAGGTCAGTACCTAAATTCCAATTCCTATCTCAAGGTCAGTACCTAAATTGTGATTTCCTTCCTTTTAGGGTCATGGCTAAATTCCAATTCCCATCATAGAATCAATACCTATTTCTGAATCCCTCTACTACCTCTTGGGTTTGATGTGATTCTCTCAGCTTTCCTTCTCAGAGTAGTAAAACAAAATCTTTAGGGTTGGAACTTAAATTTTGATTCCCATCCTGAGATTAGTACCTAAATTATGATTCCCTCTGCTACCTCTTAGGTTGGATGTGAGTCCCTATACTTTCCTTCCCAATGCAGCAAAATCAAATCCTTGGGTCAGTACATAAATTTTAACTCTCATCCTGGGATTGATACCTAACTTTTGATTCCCTCCACTACCACTTGAGTTGGATGTGACCTCCTAAGATTTCCTTCCCAATGTAGCAAAATGAAATCCTTGGGGTTGGTACCTAAATTTTGATTCCCATCCTGAGATAAGTACCTTAATTTTGATTCCCTTTGCTACCTCTTGATTTGGATGTGAGTCCTTAAGCTTTCCTTCCCAATGTAGTAAAATCAAATCCTCAGAGTCGGTACTAAAATTCTGATTCTCATCCTCGGGATCCGTACCTAAATTTTGATTCCCTTTGCTACCTCTTGGTTTGGATGTGAGTCCCTGAGCTTTCATTCTCAATGTAGGAAAATTAAATCTAGGTAGGTACCTAAATTTTGATTACCATCTTGGGGTTAGTACCTAAATTTTAATTCCCTCCTGTGACATCTGGTCTTGGATGTGAGTCCCCGTGCTTTCACTTTTAATGTGACATTCTCAACACTTTGAGATAGGTGTGAGACCACTTAAATAGAGTAATAGATCCTATTTTCAGCTCAGCACTTTGAGGTAGGTGTAAGACCTACTTAAATGGATCAAGGCATCCTAGAAGTAATCTCAACACTTCATGGTAGGTGTGAGACACCCTTAAATGGAGTAAGGCATCCTATTCTCACCTCAACACCACTTGTCACCTTTTATATTGGATGTGAGTCCTTGTGTTTTCCATCATAATGTGACACTTTCTGTACTTTTTTTACCTCTTGGGTTGGATGTGAGTCCCTATGCTTTCCTTCCCGACGTAGCGCTTCTTTTCCACACCTGTCCTTGAGTTGGATTTGAGTCCCTATGCATTCCATCCCAACCCAATTTTCTCACATTTTTGAATTTTATAATTTTGCAAAATCGCAAAACATAACTAAAAAAAATCTAACTCAAAAATCTAATTCAAAATTAAAGTTGAAATAAAAAATTAAAAACAAAATTCCAATCGAAAATAAATCAATCTTGCCATGATTATCGAGTTCCCGAAAATAAATTGATCTTGCCATATAAGTTCATAAAACATACCTTCATAACGGTAGAAGAACCAAGATCATAACTAAATTTGACAACTTTGATTGAGTAATCATCTGCTACTCTCCAGCGGAAGCCTTCTTCACTGATTCTACGTTTTGCTCTAAGTTTTTTTTGGCTTGGAACGTTTGTGTTAGTTTTTTTGATCTCTTTGGTCAGTGCAATATGTGTCGTGTGCTTGTCTGGTACACCACACATATTGGGGTTCCATTTGTTGTCGTCACTTTTGTTGAGGTCTAATCTTTCTTCCATAGAAGTCGAGGATCTAGCCATAGGACTTTCTTATTGAATATCCTAGAGGACTAGTGATGGAACCCTACTCAATAGAAATTCTAGACACCTATTTACTCTTCTAGGAGTTCCATATGTCTCGTTTTGACCTCTAGTACTTAGAAGTTTGAAACCAACTTGGGGGAGCTCAAGTGGAGTCCCCATAAGATTGTCAGGTCATAGGGTTTGCTCTGGGTGGCTTGGTTTTGGAATTGGTTAAACCTACACACACTCAAAAATACTCAAACCCCTCACACACATTCCCAAAACCTTAAAATCACCTTACTTAGCCTGCTTCCCCACTCTTTTGGAAACTCATGTGGGTGGTCCCCAAGCCTTAACCTTTGGTTATGGTGGCTAGGACCAGCACATGGAGGCTCCTAAATGGGTGTCCATGGGACTCATGGCCTCAAATGGGTGTCCTTATAATTAGCATTTCCAATACCCTTCAATTCCATCTAAACATCCAATTTTGCCCTCCTATCTCTAAATTCCATAAAATTACCAAAATGCCCTTCGAACTCTAATTTTCCCAAAATTGCCCAAATTGCTAATTCCTACCTAAAAACCATAGCAAATCATTCCAAACCATTCAAATTGTCCCAAAAACCCCATTTTCCTTAAAATTCCCAAATATTTCAATATTCGAAACTCTCCTAAAGTTACCAAAATGCCCCCATACCAAAAATTTACCAAAAAATCCAAATTCACTCCAAACCTCATCCAAATAAATCTTAACCACCTAGCAATTTCAATTGCGCATAAATTCACCAAATTAAAAAAAAATACTAAATTGCTCCTAAATGCCTAAAATGCCCAATTCACTCCAAATTTCCACAAAATTCATTTCAGACATCTCTAATTTCAAGTCCAATTCAAGTTTCATCATGTCTAAGCCCAATTCCAAATTAAATACAATTCCAAGTGAAACTAATTTCAAGCCAAAACCAAGTACCCAAAATTGACCAAAATCCAAATTTCATAAAAATTAAATCTCGTGAAAAATTCAATTAAACTAAAATCACTTCCTGCACTTTTCATGACATTCTCCTAGACCTTTTGAACTGCTCAAATGATTTTTAAACCAAGCACAAGTCAAGTCCAAATTTAATTCTTAGCATAAACCCTAATTTCAATCCTAAGATCAAAATTAATGTATGCATTTGGCATTAACCAAGCAGAACCATCTCTGCCATCATAGGACAATAATCAAATCACCCAAGAACTAAATCTTAGGTCATGGACCAATGTTACCATGGAAACATGGAGATCCCCTCCTAAAATGGCCATCCACTTACATATGCCTTATCCTAACAAAGCTTTGAAAATAATCACCATTGAAATTTCCCCTAAGCCCTTGAGCCCGCTAACCACCTCCACTGGCCTAGCTGACCAGCTTAGTGGTCAGAAAACTCAAACCTGAGAGGATCCATAATGGCTTGAACCCTAAAGTACACCCATCTAATGTGGCTCTTTCTAATTGGATTGTTGCGCCACTCATCCCTCCACCTAGGTAGCACTTTGAACCCACTGGCTTGGTCAATTAAGCCTCTTACCTCCTTTATTTAAAGCACCCCTCTCATGGACAAAAAAAAAGATTTGCTAATTCATTGTAGAAACTCTATCAATTTGCTTTCAGAGCTTCCTCCAGACTTCCTAAGTTCAGTCCCCCTAATTTCAGCCACTCAAATCCATAACCTGAGCTTAATTTCACCACCTGAAATCAAAATATTTTTTGGCCATCTTCCTAAATTTCACCAAACTCAAAATTAACTATTCCACAACCTTCACCAGACCTTAAAACCACCTCACCAATCAAAAGCCCTCTCTCTCGAGGGCTTTGCACCAAACTTTAACTAAACCCAAGTCACCCTTTAATCAAACTCCTATACAGACCCAACCACAAATCAATTCAATGCTTCGAGGACTTTTGTAGGACCTAGACAAAGCTACAAAACAAACCCAATTGAGGCCTCACCTCTTGGGAAAATCTATAACTCAAAATTCCTAAATTTTGGCTCGGTTTCATCAATTTTGAAATAAACTTGCATTTTGTATGCATGCAACCATATAGATAGGTTTGTTTAACCTAGATGAAGGTGTAGGAACAAACCTATGAAATTTTGTTGAGTATCAAGCAAGATCTAGAGGTTCTATTGTGGACATCTCTTGAGTTGAGTCTGATGGGGACGATGAATGCATGCCATCTATTTTTGTGTATATTTAATGGATGTGTCAGATCAAGGGGTATTGGAGAGAGGTTCATAAAGCACGTGATGCATGACAGCTAACTTAGATGGCGATGTTGAATGGGAATGCAATGCCTAGCCTTTTAGAGCCATCAAGAATGATGTAGCGTTGCATGGATCGGTAAGAAATTAGGGCTTTTTTATTTAAACTAATTCAGAAACTTTAAGAAATCATAACTTAGTGTAGAAAAATTATAAAAATGAAATAGAAATACCTTTTTGCTCAATGAATAGAGGAGAATATAATGAACAAAAATCAAAAAAATTTTACATTTATTTTTATTTTAATTAATTAAATATTCCAAAACTTATTTTAATCATAGATAACTAAATATTAGCTACCATGACATGAAATTTGGAGAGCTTGATCTTCATGTGCTTAGCAGTGTTCTTTGATTTTTCCAAATCTAGAGGACACCCCTAAGATTGAATGCCCTAATTTTCCACATTAGGTGCCTCTACTAAAATTAAACAATTCAAAAAAATTAAAAATTAAATCAGAAAAATATAATAATTATTGTGGTAAGTTCACTATGGTTAGAGGACCTTAGGAAAAGTATAAATGGAGTTCAAATAATTAGAGGTATAATTTCATGTATTTACAACATTTAAACTCATGTATTTAAATCATTATTTTTTAGGGCTTACATTTTTTGACATAATCATGCAAATATCCTAAAAGATAGGAGGGTTTATGCCCATAATCAACGACAAACTCGGAACCTAAGACGATTTTGGGCTTAAATTACACAACATCAAAGGCCCAAAGATAAGTTGAGGATTTATGGCATGCTAGATGAGCTACCTCTAAATCTTATGTCTTGTTATTTAAATCTAAGGAGAGATTACTGTTGTAGATCTGCTTGCTCTTTCAAAGTCATTTTTTTGTACATCTTTGTCATGCTGCCCATGGAGTTAGCTTCAAGCTCATCTTCAAAGTGACAGTCCTAAGATCTAAGGGTCGGTTTTACTATGTATGTTTCAATGCTTATGTTTTGTTGTCATTCAAGCATTATGGCAGGGAGGGTGTTAAAGTTGATTAGAGCAACACTAGTTAAGATCCCACAGTTCCCTTATTTCGGTACCACTATTTTCTATTAAATTTACTTAGGCTAAACGAGTTGTTAAGTGATACACCTAAATTATATAACAACTATTTACACATTTTTATACTTATTTTTTAGTGTATTGCACTTTAATGGAAGGTTTTTGTGTATTTGTCTTTCATGTACAATTAAATGAATGAATTATGGTGAAAGTTTAGAGCAAAAATAAAGAAGGTGTGAAAATGAATTGCAGTGTTAAGTGCTCAGAACTGACGTTTAAGCTCAAGGAGATAGAGAAGGTCACGCCTAAGTGTCGAAGACCGCACGCTTATGTGTCAGGTAGTTAATGATGAAAATTCATAAAATTTTGGACAAATTTCAATGGGGTGTTTGAAGCAACTCTTGTTGAAACGTGGATTACAGTTATTGGGCACAGAAATACATTTAAGTGGCTCTTGAAAAGTGGCAAATCTTGGATGATTCATTGAATGTGGACACATTTTGAAGAGACACCAAAGCACCTTTTGGAAAACTATAAAAAACAGAACTTAAATTGAATTGAAAGAAGGGATAAATGTAAAAGACTTAGGACATTTTTGGAGAGTGGAAAGTAAGGAGTTGTAGGATTTTATTTAGGGCTTTTTCTCACTTTTCTCTTTCCTAGTGAAGGAGAAAGTGATTAGATAGTTTTAAGTAAGAATTCATTATATTTTGTTAGTGAGATAGATAGATTTTAACGCTATAGAGTTGGGCGACTGGACCTTGGGAAGATTCTAAGAGAAAGGAAGAGATTCAAAGAAACTTCAAGAGTTTGGTGGAGAGGAATTTGAGATAAGTTTTTATGTTTGTGACTACATTTGGTTTTAAATTAGACTTCTTGTGTTCTTACAAGATTTCTACTTTTAAACTTAATATTTTTATGTTTGCTTCATGAATTCTAAGTATTTTTCTTTATATTTTACTTTAAAATGATAAGTAATTAAGTTTTGGATGAAAGTTGGGTGAAGTATTGATTTATAATACTTGAATAAGTTGTGATGATTTAATCCTTGTACTTCATTTGCTTCTTGATTTCACCAATTGACATGTTAAAATTTGTTGTGAGAACATGTATGATCTATGATGGTAATGTCTCACTCAACTAATTGTAGAATCATACGAGATTATATGGATGAGAATGTAATTCATATGGTTGAGTGCAAATAACTAGGGAATAAGCTTTGAAGGGTGTAGAGTTAGAGGACTTTCGAGTGATAGACTAAAGTCCCCAATTCAGTCTATTTTTTTAGGTCTTGATACATAAGGTTAGCCCTCAGGTGGAGGGAGAAGAGGGAACTCTAAAGTGAGTGCTAATAATATCCCTACCTACATCCCTACCTTCCCTATCTTCATAATGATTCTAACTTTAGATCATCTAATGCTCTTTACAACATCTCTAGTATGGGTAAAGAATAATATTGTTTCTATTTGGCACAACACAATTTAAATACTTTAACAAAAGATGTCCTATACTTTTTATTGACTTATGATAAGGAAAAAGATATTTTAATTGCAATGATTTCATCTTACAAAAATCTAGTTAATTTAGTTAATTGTTTACTCTATTTTCAATTATCAAAATTACCAAAAAGAATTGAACTTTCATTCCTACCATAGTATCTTAAGTTTGAGTAAGACTTTTTTCAAAGTAGAGTTTGTTATCTAATTTCGTTTTAAAATTTTATTGTTCTCCCTTTGGGTTTGATATTTTGGGGCTTAAACAAAATGTCCTATATTATTTGATAATGATACATATACTTGCGTAGTATCCCAATATTTATATATAAAAGAACAACGCACCATGTTTTTGACACCGTTGCAAGGAAAAAAATATAATTAAAGATATTCAAGAATTTACCCGCACATACATCGTAGTACTATTTTACCAGATAGAGATCAATAACCCATATTTAAATTTTGGAAATCTTTAAATTGAAAAGAATTTTTCTCAACCAATTTTAATGATTGAAGAGAATTCGTTAGGCCAAATAGTAGATTCTCAAACATTAATAGAAACTTTGAATGTCATAAATAATAATAAACCAAATAACCCATATTCATATTATTATAACCCAGGTTAGAAAAACATCCTACCTTTAACTGGATTAATAATAATTTTGGTGGTGATAATCAACAATGAGGGAACAACCATGTAAATTGATTGGGAAACTAGAACAACCAAAGTAATAAGAATTATAGACTTTTTTATCCTTCAAGTTTTAATAGTAATCCACAATTTAAGGAAAAAAGTTTTCTATAGAAGAAGTGGTGTTGCAGAAGGCAAATTAGTTACAAAGTTAAGGAGCTGCAATTAAAAATATTGAGAATCAACTAGGACAAATACCAAATTCATTAAGTAAGCAAATTTATTAATTAATAGATCCCTAAGAACACTTCTAGTAATGCAGAAGTAAATTTAAAAGACTGAAATAAAGAGCAGTAAAAGCTGTTCAATTTAAAAGCAGAAGAGAGTTGGCAGGTAGAGTTCAAAAAGAGATTGAAGTAGAGAGAGAAGAAAATGATGAGCCTAAAGGGAATGCTCCAGAAGGTTTAGAGAGACTTATTTCTCCACTAAAAATTGACTTCAAAAATCCACCACCTCCATTTCCTCAAAGACTTTGTAAACAAAAGTTGGATAAACAATTTTCAAAATTTTGGAAATCGTTAAATTTCTTACGATTAATATTCCATTTGTTGAAGCCTTGAAACAAATGCCAAGATATGTGAAGTTTATGAAGGATATTCTTAACAGAAAAAGGAAGTTCAAAGATAACGAGATTGTTGCACTTAGTGTGGAGTGCAGTTCTATTATTCAGAAAAAAGTTTCTAAAAAACATAAAGATCCTGGTAGCTTCACAATTTCATGTGCAATAGGAGAAAAATTTTGTGGAAAAGCTTTGTGTGATTTAGGAGATAGTATTATTCTCATGTTATTATCTATTTTTAAAAGGCTAGGTTTAGGAGAGATTTTTCCCACTGCTGTAACTCTACAATTAGTAAATCATTCAATAACATATTCTAATTTTTTTTTATTGAAAGTGGATCAAATTATCTTTCCTGTTGATTTCATTATGTTAGATATGGCGGAAGATAAAGAAATGCCTATCATTTTTGGTAGACCTTTATTAACCATGGGAAGATCAATGATAGATATGGGGAAAGGGGAATTAACTAAGCACTTCAATGATCAAACCGTTACTTTTAATATTTCAAAATCGATGAACTATCCTCCAAAAGGTAAAGATGATGAATGTACGGGATGTATGTAATAAGATATCTGAGTGAATGTCATTTCAAAATAACTTATGAAGAGATATTTGAAATGAAAGAGTTGGAACAATGGTAAGAAGAGGAATTAGAGCAATCTGATGATTTTCATGCAGAAGAATCAAATTATGTTTGTGAAATTTTTAAAGTTATAGACATGATAAAAAAAACATATCATTTTTTCAATCGACTGAAAAACCTCTTGAACTTGAATTGGAGTTTCTTGCTTAACATTTAAAATATTCCTTTTTATGTGATTCCTCGGACACAGATTATAATTTCCTCAAATTTAAATTTAGAAGAATAAGAAAGTTTAATGAAAACTTTGAAATTTAATAAGAATGTCCTTTGGTTTATGCAATGCCCCTGCTACTTTTCAAAGATGTATGATGGTTATTTTCTGTGATTTAAATAAAAAAGGAATTGAAATTTTTATATATGATTTTCAGTGTTTTGAAATTCATTTGAATCATGTTTCAAAAATTTATCAAGAGTTCGTAAGCACTGTGAAGAAAAGAATTTAATCTTTAATTGGAAAAAATGTCAACTTATGGTTGCAAGAGGAATTGTTTTAGGACATCACATATCCAAAAATGATGTGGAAGTAGATCCTGCAAAAATTTAAGTGACCACTAATTTACCTCACCCAACAAATGTGAGGGAAATTAGGAGTCTGTTGAAACATAATGGATTCTATAATTGATATATTAAAGAATTCTCAAAAATTGATAAGCCTCTATACCATTTACTCAAAAAAGATGTATTTTTTTAATTTTGATAAGGAGTGTCTAACAGCATTTGAACTATTAAAAGCAATATTAGTCACTACACCAATTATTATTTCACCAGATTGAGAAAGATATTTTGAATTAATGTGTGATACAAGTGATTATGCTATTGGAGCTATTTTAGGACAAAAATATGATCAGATTTTTAAATAATTTACTATGCTAGTAGAAATCTTAATGGAGCTCAAATTATGTATAACACAACTGAGAAAAAGTTATTAGCAATAGTATATGCTTTTGATAAATTCAGATCATATTTAATTAGAACAAAATGTGTTGTGCCTACAGATCATTCTGTTGTTAAATATTTGATGAAAAAAAAGGATGCACAACCAAGACAGGTAAGATGCCTTCTTCTTATGCAAGAATTTCACTTTAAAATAGTAGATAGGAAGGGAGCTGATAATCAAATTGCTGATCATCTGTTTAGGCATGAGTTAGAAAAATCACTCTATTTTGAAAAATAAATTAATCAACATGCTCTAGATGAAAAATTGTTCAATATTAATGAGTGGCGTGTTCTATGGTATGTCGACATTATGAACTTTATTGTTAGTGTAATTATACCATATGGTCTCACATAACAATATAAGTGGAAAATTTTATCTGAAGCTAAGACTTATTTTTGGAATGACCCATTTTTATATAAATAAGAAAAGGATCTAATTTTTGAAGATATGTGCCTTCAGAAGAAACTTATGAAATTATCCAAAAATATCATAATTCTTATTTTAGGGGACATTTCAGTGTTGGCAAAATAACATACAAAATTTTGCAAACTGGATTTTATTGGCCTACCATCTTTAGAGATGTTAATGCTTATATAAAAAATTGTGATCAATGTCCATGTGTAGGCAACATTTGTAGAAGAAATGAGATGCCTCTCAATTATATTTTGGAAGTCGAGATATTTGAGGTTTGTGGATTAGATTTGATAGGGCAATTTATACCATCTTTTGGAACTTTATATATATTTTTAGCAGTAGACTATGTATCCAAATGGATATAATATGATGTTATACCTCGATGTGATACTTTATATATATTTTTAGCAGTGTTGGAAAGTTTTTAAGAATAAACATATTTTGTAGATTTGGGATACTGAGAGTGATCATAACTGACGGGGAGGTCATTTTAGAAATAACATTCAAAAGTGGAATTTCAAGATAATAAAACAAGACAAAAATAAAAAAAATAAAATAAAACTCCATAAACAAAATGACATAACATAACACAAAAACAAAACTTAGGATAGCCACAAAATCAAAACTTGTAAGATAACGTTGAACAAAAATTGACATGACAAATAAAAAATGACAAAATAAAAAAAGAGAAATAAAATGACATAACATGACAGAAAAAAAATAAAACAAAAAACAAAACAACATGACATAACATGAATAAACAAAACAAAACCTTTAAGGTAGAATCAGATTCTTAGGAATCCATTGCCCTAGGAATAAAACATTTGATTTTTCTTCCCTTGATCTTGACATTTTAGAAAAACGAGTGCTAACGAGAATCAGGAGTTTTCTTAGGTCAATTTAGGATTGCCTAAGATGTAATTAACTATAGGAGCGTACTCCTATAGAAAAACTAAGAATTCAGAATAGGTGATCAACCTAAATCTTTAGTTATCAGACCTTTTATGTGGTTTTCCTTATACAATATTTTGACATTCTAAAGTCTTCTCTATAAGTTTTCCACCCAACATTTCTCTTGTTTTCTATCATTATTTGCCCTTTCCCTTTTTCCTAATTCCTTTATTACTTGATGATCTTTCACCTGATCCAAAATATTAAGGTGAATTGGAAAATAGGGCAATAAAATAGATAAACAGAGTGGGGACTCCAACATCCTTACTGACATAAGACACTCAACATAAAGAATGAGAGAGAATTGGCGGTGATTGCGGGTGGCGAGTTATGGGTGGCGATAATTGTATAACTATCTTTAATAGGAGAAGTTGTATTTTTGAAAAATGTAGAAGGACTAGACTTTTGTTTTCAATATTTAACTCTCTTTTAAAAAAAATAATTTTCAAAAAAATTATTATATTTTAAAGTAAAAGAAATATATCAAACCTTTGCTTTGGGAAAGAAAGAGTGAAATTCAAATCCATTAAAGGTCTATCCATATATAGTAATCCTCACCTAAGTTAAAAAAAGGATAAAGTATGTGTTAAAAGAAAAAGAAAAGAAAAGTGAAGTATAGTCTGTGAAAAAAGGAAGAGAAGCTTGAAGATAAGTGTCTAAACAAAAATTGATTCTACAGTTGATCTTTTTAAAATATAAGACTTGAGAAACTCTTAAGCTTAAGGATATAATATAGTAAGTATAATTATTCTTATTAAAAATTTTAAGTGTGGGAGATAGAAAGCTTAAACCCTATATTTGGTAAATCTACAAGTATCTCTGAATTAGATAGAGACTCATATTTTCAGACCTCTTCACATTAAAGATTTCAAAACTCTAAATTGGTCTTAATTACTAAACTCTTTTTTAAATTGTACTACTATATTTCTAAAAAAAAATTAGAATATCCTAAAGAAACTCATTTGCATAATATGCTTATTTTGATTTTGAAAGATTAGAGTGTCACTTGAGGACAAGTAACGTTTTAAGTTTGAGAAATTTTGATACACCTAAAATATATAACATTTACGTACACATTTTTATATCTATTTTTTAAGATATTGCACCTTAATAGAAGGTATTTGTGTGTTTTTCTTTCAGGTACAATTAAACAGATGAAATATGGTGAAAGGAATGAAAAAGAATAAAATTTGGAACAAAAATGAAGAAGGTGTAAAAATGAACTGTGGCGTTTGAGCCCCTAGGACCGACGCTTAAGCACCAAAAGACAGAGAAGGCCGCGCCTAAGCACCAAAGACCTCCCGTATAGGCGACAGGTAGTTATGATGAAAATTAAAGGAATTTTGGATGAATTTTGAAGGGGCGTTTGAAGCAACTCTTGGTGAAAACATGGATTACAATTAATGAGCACAAAAATAGGCTGAAATGACTCTTGAAAAGAGGAAACTCTTAGAAGATTCATTGAAAATGGACACATTTTGAAGAGTCACCGAAGCACATTTTAGAAAACTATGAAAAGGAGGACTTGGATTAAATGGATATATAGAAGACATAGGACACTTTTTGAAAGTAGAAAGTAAGGGGTTATAGGATTTTTATTTGGTCTTCTTCTAACTTTTCTCATTCCAAGTGAAGGAGAAAGTGATTAGATAGTTCTAATTAAAAATCCATTGTAGTTTGTTAGAGAGATAAAGAGAATTTAACCCTCTAGGGTTGGGCGAACAGACCTAGAAAGCATTGTAAGCGAAAGGAAGAGATTCAAAGGAACTTCAAGAGTTTTGTGGAGAGGAATCTGAGACAAGTATTTATATTTGTGGCTATATTTGATTTTAATTTAGAATTCTTTTGTTTTTACATGATTTTTACTTTTAAACTTAATTTTTGTTGTGTTTTCTTCATGAATTCTGAGTAGTTTTTTTTATCTTTTTCCTTAAAATGATAAGTAATTAAGTGTTGGATGGAAGTTGTGTGAAACATTGATTTATAATGCTGGAATAAGTTGTGATTATTTAATCCTTGTACTTCATTTACTTCTTGATTTGGCCAATTAAGATGTTAATACTTATTGTGAGAACATCTAAGATCCGTGATAAGATCCGTGATGGTTTTGTCTAAGTCAACTAACTGTAGAATCACATGAGATTATATGGAGCAGAATGTAATTCATATAGTTGAGTGCAAATAAACAAAAAAAAAATAAACTTTGAAGGGTGTAGAGTTAGTGGATTTTAAAGTGACAGACTAAAGCCCTCAATTTGGTCTACTATTTTAAATCTTGATACGAGAGGTTAGCCATCACGTAGAGGGAGGAGAGAGAACTCTAGAGTGAGAGCTAGTATCTTTCTTACCCAGCTAGTTCAATTCATTTTAGTAATTTTGCTCAGCTAGTATCTTTCTTAAGAAAGATACTAGCTCTCACTCTAGAGTTCTC
>NW_018252688.1:0-1686 GCF_001263595.1 Phalaenopsis equestris
AACTTGTCGGCAAATACAAAGATTTCGCAGACCAGGCAGACGTCATACTTTTCTTAGTTTATTTGATCAAGCCTCATCCTCAGGTCTTGTGTTCATCCTTCGGGATAGATATAAGGCTTAAGGTATAGTGCTCCTTTATTTAAATTATGAAAAATATGGGGTCAGTTTGATTTCATACTTTTCAAAACTTCAATTTCCATCCGAAGCAGGTGACGGGATTTCAATTCCGGCGGCCGACAGCTTCTTACAAGCAACTCCCCTCCAACCAAAATAGTGCAGACATTAGATCACTGAAACCTTATTTCCCCGCTTCACATAAAATGCTCTCACATGTCTTCTGAGTTTCAGTGTAAGATGACGGGAAGACCATCTAGGTACGCTTTTATTGTAATTTATTTTACCTACATTTCTAATCTCCCGTACTTTACTTTTCAGTACATTACTGTACTTACTCACCTGCATGTGTGAATGAAAACACAAACTTGGATGCTAAACAATGATGTCACCCTGCATGAAAACCAAAATTGCTAGGATAGTCGTAAACTAAAACTGAAATCAACCAAAATAAAATTCACTGCCACAACATTAAAAATATAAGACTACTCAAAAGTTAATCACGAACATCACAAAACAAAAATTACAACTAAATTAAGTCGTCTCTATCAGATGATCGGGAATCCCTTGGAGGAGGAAACCTACGGTTGATAACGAGGCTTCCCACAGTCTAAATGAAAGTATGGAACTCATTAAGTTGAGTTTAGTAAATTTATTTGGACTAAGTGAATCCAATAGAAAATAGTGGTACCAAAATGAGGGAACTGTAAGATCCTAATCAAGGTCGCTCTAATCAACTTTAATATGCCCCATAACATTTAAAGAACTTTAACCATAGGGTCATCTGATTGGACATCATGACCTGACAGATTAGAAAACTTATACTCGTTATGGTGAGGAGCTTGGAGCTAGCACGGAGAGAGAGCCCTTGGATTAACTAAATTGCTTATGAAGGTTGGAGAACTTGTAATAACCTCTAAATTTTATATCATCGATGCTGAGGCCTCTTTCAACGCTCTACTTGGTCAACCGTGGATTCGTGTATACAACATGGTTCCATCGTCTCTACACTAGTGCATCAAGTACTACAAAGAGGGACAAGAGCATTGCATCAAGAGGGATCTACAACTATTTTCAATTCACGAAGTTGGTATTCATGAAGATACCGCCTACTACGCGCCTCCAAAGAAAAATGTATTCTCTCGTGAGATTATTATAAACAAAAGTAAAAATTCAAAGTGAAAATTCAGAAGAATCACAAAGCGGAAGCCATTCAACTCCGCTTTAGTAATTTTTTGCCACTCATTTGCAGCAAATTGGTGAGGGCTTTTTTAGTTCATGCACCCGAGGTCGAGGCCGGGGATGTGGATGAGAAAGGACCAATTTAATTATTGAACGGACTAGGCCGACCATCAACATTGGTTGTGAAGACAGTTCTGAAAATGAAATAATGATGACCAAATTGAAGAAACCTCAGTACGAGATATTCTTAGAAGATGTGGAGAAAAAACTTAAACGAGATGATGTATGATCGGATTAACCACTATGTGAACACCATGACCCTTACTCCTATTCTCCCTCAAAAGGTCAAGAGTTTAGAGGTCAAGAAAGTCCGTAGCACAGGTTCAAATT
>NW_018252688.1:2910-6540 GCF_001263595.1 Phalaenopsis equestris
TTTATTTCTAATCTCTCAGGTTGGTGTCAGCCCTTCTCGACATTAATTAAAAAGGATGCCAAATTTCTTTGGGAAGAAAAATGCCAGTGGGCCTTTGAGGACGTTAAACAATATTTAATGATACCTCCTATTTTGGCAGACCATATCCTAGGGAAACCTTTGATACTTTATATCGCAGCCTTAGATGACTCTCTTGGATCCCTCTTAGCCCAAGTCAATGACGAGGGTAAAGAAAACACACTCTACTACTTGAGTCACCTCCTAATACCGACAGAGATAAGGTATCCACCTATTGAGAAGCACTGTCTAGCTTTAATTTTTGACGCCCTAAAACTTAAAAATTACATGTTTTCTCATAAATTACCCTAGTTTTGAAAGTTAATCTATTGCAATATTTGATGACCCAACCAACACTTTCTAGATGTCTAGCAAGATGGTCAATGATTTTATTGCAATTTGATATAACTTTTGTTTCCATTTGTGCTATCAAGGGATAGATTTTAGCAGACTTTCTCGCTGCACACACACTTCCAGCTGGGTCCCCACTTAATGAAGAGTTACCAGATGAACAAGTATTACAAATGGAATTCTCCAGTGCGCAAGGCTGGGAGATGTACTTCGATGAAGCTTTGTCAGCCAAAAGAGACAAGGCATCAGACATAGTTATACCGGGCAAAGTAGGGATTGGTTTGATCTTTATCACACCAGATAAGGTTATGCTGAGTTTCTCATACCATCTGATTGAGCCATGCACCAACAAAGAAGCAGAATATGAAGCGCTAATAACCCGGTTGGAGTTGGAAATCTTAATGGATATAATAGATATTGCCATCTACGGTGACTCTCAACTCGTCACCCAGCAAGTCTCCGGACAATACAAGATTTTAAAGCTAGGGTTAGCAGAATACCACCAGTACATAATGAAGCTGCTTGAACAGATTCCCAATGTAACTTTTTACCGGATTCCTGGGGAGATAATTCCCATGCTGACGCTCTAGCAAAACTTGCAAAGAAATTGAAATGTCCCCCGGAGGGTTCCATTGACATTACAGTACGAGGAAGATGAGTTTTGTCTCAAGTTGACCTTGACAATCTACACAAGCTCAGAAAAAAGAAGAAATGATGATTACGGTTGTTCATATTAACGAAGATTGGTGCAAACCATTGATAGAGGATTTGCAAACTGAAAAACTGTCGGAAGACAAGTCAGCAACACACCACATCACAAAAAGGCTTGTCTTATGCTCTAATAGGAGATGTTCTCTATAGAAGATCATTCGATCAGATGTGACCACGATGTTTAAGCAAAGTAAAAGCACAAAATATTATCAAAGATATACACACTGGATTGATGACACTCACCATTCAGGGCCGAAGATGAAAATGAAGATCAAAAGACTAGAATATTATTGGTCAACAATGACGTCCGACTGCATGGTTGCAGCCAGAAGATGTCACCAGTGCCAATGTGCTACACCCAATAGTTGCCTCGTGGCCATTCAAGTGTTGGGCACGGACATAATATGTCTGATAGACCCTCCGTCTTCCAAATGACATAGATTTATACTTGCCGCTACAGATTACTTCTCCAAATGGGTAGAGGCAGTGCCCTTAAGAGAGGTTACAACACAGTACATCTTTCAATTCTTCAAAAGACAAATTTTCTACCGTTTCAAAGTACTGGGAAGAATAATTTCCAATAATGGGATTACCTTCAAAAGCACCAAAATCAACAATTTCGTTAAACAACATGGGATAGATTGGAGATATTCTGCAATTTACTATCCTAGGGCAAATGGATTAGTCGAAGCCTTCAACAAGGCATTGCTACATATTTTAAAGAAAACACTATAAAAAAAAAGAGATTCACACAACAATTTATTAGAAACCTTGTGGGCATATCGAACAACGTTCAGGACCCTACATGCTTGTGTACGGGTCTGAGGCAGTATTACCATTAGAAGTTCAGATGCTGTCTCTTAGAGTTGCTGTCCCCAACCAACTTACAACAAAAGAAAGTGCAAAACTCAGACTTGAAGAACTAGAGAGTCTTGAAGGAAAAAGACTAGAAGCACAACAACATTTGGAGCTTTATCAAGCAAAGATGGTACAAGCTCATGACAAATTGGTCCGCCCAAGGGAATTCAAACTTGGTGACCTTATCCTCGTGCTCAAAAGACTCATTCTTGCACATCGCAAGATAGGTGAAAAATTAGAGCCAACTTGGGAGGGACCATTTGTCATAGAAAGGTTCCTACCAGCTTGTAGTACCAGCTTGTAGATTTTTGTAGAGAGAGACCAATGTTGCCAATCAACGGACGATGCCTGGCGACATATTACACAACCTGATATTGCTTGAGATCGCTTGATTTAAAATTTTGATTTTTCTGGGTTTATTTTTTTTGTCAAACGTCTATGACCGGGTCCAAAATTTTGTAATAAAATTAACCTCAATTTAATGAAAATTTTTGAAATTATACACTTTAATTTTCTCTTCTTTTTAAAAATTTGATATTCTACTATATTAAACAAAATAGATACATGAATAAAAAATTTTCTCATCAACATAAGTTAAAATCCTTTTTAATAAATACATTATTTTGTTCTTATTCAAGCTAAGTTTCAGCACAATGATATTTTTCCTGTTGTTTTCAGACAAATGTCACGCTAGAAGCTAATCTTTGCTTTTAAAGATGGTTGGAAAATTCGCACTCAATGAGGAAAGGGCGCAGCAGGGTGGCACCATAGACTTCAACATGGACTTTAGTTAAGTCGACATGGACTATGAGGGTCCTCTGGAGGACATGGTTAGCCGTCTGAAAGAAGAAAGGCTGTCATTGTTATTAAGGGTAAGCACCAGAGATAATTCTTCGCGGAAGGGAAAAAATGTGATATTACAGCAAGACCCGATGGAGGGGACTAGTCGCCTGCCGTCTATGATAGCTACACCAACCGGGGGCCTGATCACTCCCAATGATGAAAGACTACAAAATGCACCACTGCAGAGAACTCAGCACAGATACGCCAACCGCAGAAAGAATACAAATTTCTTACATGAAGAAAGAAGACGCCAGAAAGAGACAAAAAACTTGCTCATTCTTATTCTTGAGGGAAATATCTACGATCCAGGCATGAGAGAGACCTCTTCCAGCTTGCCTGCTACAAACGATGAGTCCGAATTTGCTATAGAGCCAAAGATACCTCCAATTTCAGATGTTCTTTGTATGGGTTGCCCGACATGTAACGTCGTGATAATTGCACATACATCAACTATAAGGGCATTTATGGAGTTCCCGGACTATGATGTCCTCCACCTGCAGTGCTACAGTAATTTGGAGGAGTATGCATCAATTGACAATGGATTTCAAACTGCTGATTACCCAATAGGGGAACCATATGTCCCATTGGATACAGAGCCATATATCCCACTGGATGCAGAGTCATACATTCTATTGCAGGCATAAATAACACCAACTTGGATTCCCACCAATGTTGAAATGAGGGAATACCCTTGACAACCATCGATCGTCTTTACGATAGAATACTACAAAATGAGTAAAGTAAATAGAAGGGATTTTAAATTCTATGAAGAAGCTCAAGGAAGGATCATTAATATAATAGAAGGCTTGG
>NW_018252689.1:0-4609 GCF_001263595.1 Phalaenopsis equestris
CTCGAGTTGCAATCAGATTCTATTTTTAAGAGAGAGTTGATCATAACAGCTTTGGACTATCTCCGTGATGTGCATCATGAGTGGCTTGAAAAGAAAGAACCTGAAATTTAAATATTAACTATAATGCAAATCAAGATGAAAATTGAACTTACTCTAATGTAAGAAAAAAGATGACTTATGAGTCTCCCTTTGGCACAGTATATACTTTGTCGGAGGATTGAGCCATCTGAGGTCCAGGAGTTTTGGGTTTCAGCTCATCAGAGGAGGATGTGGATGGAAAATCGATGCACGAGATGGAGGTGATGCTTGCTAGGGAGAAAGTGCAAGCGGAGGGGCACAAGAGGAGTGATGGAAGTGGTTGTAGGAGTGTCGAACCTCTTAGTGTGAGTGAGAGCCTTTTTTAGCCTCCGGTATGTATTCTTCAAAGTCCCCTAAACATGTGGTCTCTCCTTGAAAATATACATTTGCATTACTAAATCAAAAGAGTACAAAAAATATGCATTATGCAAGTATGCATCTATGATGCACAAAAGTGAGCTATGTCATCTACAAGTATGGTAGAAAAGTCCCTATTATTATCTAAATGCAACAAAACTAAAGAACCACTAAGGGCATGCCTAGCACAAAAATGGGCAGCCCTATCACAATCTCTTGTGATATGAACAAAAATAAAAAAAACTTGCTTAAAAGATAAAAGAAAAGCAAAGTCATGATAAACTTGTTGTTGAAACGCCAAAATCTTTTTTCATAGAGGAACTTATCATTTGCATAACATTGAGATTGTTGCCTTCCACAATAATGCATTTGAGTTCGAACATCCTTGATTGGCAAAGTTGTTAAAGAGATAAAATGGCTTTTATTTCCACCTGTAAGCTATCCCAATGAACAAGCTATTGTCTCATTGAAGTAATCCATATTCCATATTCATCTCAGATAATTGCTCCAATACCCGCAAGTCTCAATGGTAAAAGCGCCTCATCGACAGTCACTTTTAGCCGCCCGGAAGGGGGAATGGGGGAAGCTAACACCTGCCAGTTGAAATAGGAAAAGAAATTATTAGAATTAGCAAACATAATTAGTATGTAATATAAGACAAAAAAGTAAAAGCAAAAAAATACAGAATGCCAACATGAAACATGTCATGACTACATATAAAATTAGCAAAAGTAAGCAGGAAAACTGTAGTGTAAGAAGCGAAAATAAAAGCAAGAAGGTGCAAAACTAATCATTTAAGTATAAAAAAAAATTTTTTGTCTATTTTATTATATGAGTAAGGTGATAAAGAACATAAAATTTATTCGTCAATCTCATCATCATTTTCATCCATATCTGGTGGGACCTCTTCATGAAGCCTCGTGGTATCCTTTAGGGGTAACACATCATCGATTGAACTAAGCTGAATACAAAAATCTGACATAACTGGCCCTTGGTAAATTGGTTCGATAATATTTTACATCTCAATAACTATTCTTGATTTATTCTTCAATGTATAGCCCAATCAAGTTTATCTATTGCTCAAACATGATATCAAAGATAATAAACCTGACTAGCCTGACATGCCAGAATAAATGGGTCATACTTTACATATTTTTTTATTCGTTTTAACTTCAGTATTATCATACGGGCTAAGTGTTTGTGTTCCTCGATTAGGAACAATATCAAATTACTCACAATTTAACATGTAGGCATTGCGTTCAACATAACTCGAATATTGCAACTGAATTACTTAATTAAGTATGTTGTAACATGTGATCTCATTATTTTATGTGTTTCCTCTAACACAAACACTATAATTATAAGCTTGTTTTTAGTCACACCAAGAGCTCGTGAGAAATCTATAACCATTCACATCAAATATTTATCATGTATTGACACTGTGATTAGTCCCCCAATCAAAATCTAATAAGCCATGGTCTGTGATTTTGTTGTTTGTATTATGAACCTAGAAGTTCCAAAGCATAATTAGTTTTACTTCGTAAGTTGCAATTACATGACATACCAGTGAATTGAAAAGTTAATTCAATGTATTTATAATTTAGACCATTTTGGAAATTCTTCCTCGATCTTCTTGCTTACAAGAGAGTCATCCCTATGTTCAAGCTCTCGGTAAATAACATGTGGACATTATTGTTATTTGTATATTTGAGTTAATTGGTATAGCATTCTGGATAATAAGTGAGAAATTTTTTTATTAAATTTAATCTTATTGTAGAAATGGTTGCATTTCATCGCAGTTCAGTATAACATACAATATAGCTGCTCGAAGCTCTCTGTAGTTGACGTAGCATGTACGATGCCTACCTCATGATTCATCTGATATCTATAATAAAAATAATTCTACTATGAAGGCATGTCACCAACAGTTTCAACCATATGATGCCCTTGATCAAAGTAATAAGAACAAAAATTATTGTCTTCTGTAGTACGTATGCCTAGCATATCTATCCCTCCAAACATGTTTTAATTAACATTCTTTTTTATTTTAATTAGAAATCTGCACAATTGAGTCATTTTAAAAAAAACATGATAGCAATTGACTCTAAAATAAAAGGCATACCTCTCAAATGGATACATCTACTTATACTGCACTACACTCTTCAATATAGCCTCATATCATAGATGTCTGCGTAGATGTTCCATTAAGTCAAAAAAATTAGGAGGAAATATATGTTTGAGCTTGCATAACAATAATGGAATACTCGTGTCAAGACTCCTCAAAGAATCAACCAGGATTTTTTCTTCCATGCTTCAAAGTGAATACTTTGAACATGTGCATGCAACATGGACAGGCCAATTACTCCTTTGTTCTCCAACCAAATAACATCCCATAACCTGAAAAAATCACTGATCATCCATATAAGAGTAGCTTTAAAGTGAAAGTTCTTTTTCGTAGTAATATCATAAACCAACACACTTCTTTCTCATAATACCTATAGCTCATTTATAAGAGGTTGTAGTTATACCTCAACTTTACCCTTTGGGTTGTGTTGATCTAGTATAATCAATGTTAGGCATAAGAATGACACATACATACACATATTAGGGGTAAATTATATGGTGTGATAATAACTGACCAACATGAATAGTGTGTTGCAACATAATTGTAAGGTGTGAACCTATCTAAGCATAAACAAATTCTAACATTATGTGGTTCTGCTGCAAAAGTCAGGATAACTATAATTGAATTTTTTTCAGGCTTCACCAGCTAGAGAATGAGTCATTGTATTAGCATCAATAGATCTGGTACAATGTCATGTCGTGCAAGGAGCTATACACATGGAAGCAAACAATCGCTGAAGTCTTGGAATGAGAGGAAAGTAAAAGAGACGTTTGTAAGAAATATTTTTTTTTTATTATAACTCCTCCCCATTGATTTGAACATATCAACACTGCAAAATTAGCATTTTGTCTCCAGTACATCTTCCTTATAATATAACATGGAGTCGTTAACGCATCAATCTATCCTTTCAGATAGTAACCATAGCTTTGACACTAACTTCTGTACTTGTACAAATCTTTTGGAACTAACTTATCTATAGTGTTCGTCTCCTTTAATAATGTTATTACTTGGTTGAAGCATTTCCTTGGTATGTGAAAATCAGATTTGATACTCAACATTCTCAAGGTGACCTATAACTCTATATGTGAAGTGCATAATTCCCGCAAACATTGTTGTGCGCCATTTAATAATTCATAGAGTTATTGTGCATCACTGTTAGGTTCTTAATCATCATCAGTCACACTCCAAACAAAATGAACCCTAATGGCATCAACCATCATTTTCTCATACATTCCAGAATCATTAACAGCTGCAAGGGAATAACTTGATGAGACTCTAGCATGATCGTACCGAACATTTGGTTCAAATTCTCCATGTGAAGTTCATTACTAAAAATCGAGTTTAAATCCTCTATGGTATAGATTCCAACTTCACTTTGTAAGGCGTCAGATACACATGATTCTTGTGTTTCGCATGGGGGCATCGAAACTTTCCTTTCGAAAGGTCAATGAGTAGTTGTGATGTCACCTACACAAACTCTTTAACACCAGTTAAAAATCGTCAGTGGGTCATTTTCTTTCTGGATATAATCTGTTATACATCTATGATGTCAAGTTTTGAACATTCATATGTAGCATAGATGTAGATCTACAAATCAGTACAATTATAAATTCGTTATACAGACAATACAAATCTCATATATTACATACCTACAAATTTAGTCAGGTCGGTTACATAAATCTTTTTTTTTTCATTGTGTCGTATTTAGTGCCATATTTTTCATTTTATTATAACAAATTACGATCATTTTGTATACAACAAGCCTTGATCTTTTTCGGTCTACCTCTACCTTTCGTAACAGAAATCATATATATCTGTGACATCTAATTTACTTAAGTGTGTATATGTGTGTGTATTGGCTTGACATAAACTTAAGTCAAATAACATAAGAAACCATTCCTATTTATGATGCATAAGCTAGAAAACACCTTTAGTAAATCAAATTATTTTTCAATATTTCCCATTTTGACATGGTCAAGGCACCAATTAAAAAGAACTTCTCCATCAAAAAAATAATAATAAACAAAAAAATGCACAATTAGCATAGAA
>NW_018252690.1:0-31408 GCF_001263595.1 Phalaenopsis equestris
TAAGCACAAATTGATTGTTGTGTTTGGTCAAAAATTTCATTATTAACAACTTTCATGAAGGAGGAAAGTTGTTTTGAAATTGATTTGGTGGTTAATTTGAATGGATTTTGATGGATTTGGGTTTAGACCTAAATTAAACCCTTAAGGGTCAAATTTGGGCTAACTTGAGCTAGCTTTGGGCTAAGCTCAAATTGATTATTGTGTTTGGTGTAAATAATTTGGAGGTGCCTAGGGGCAAAAGACCAAGTTAGACATTTCACATAGAATTGGATAGATATCCATTCTAAATGAACCATGGATTAATGTATTGTGAATATATGGTGTACCCTAGTTCCAAGTCAACACCCAGGGTCAATCCTAAAGCCAAGTAATCCTATAGGGACTCTTCTTGAATTCTCTCATAATGATCTTACCTACTAAATGCTAGAGGTTAAGGTCAATATGTGGAATTTCAAGTTGAGTAACAAGAAGAGTTTTGAATTTCTAATGGTGAGGGTACCTTTTCTAGTTTTCTAAAACTAGTCAATAGGAAAATCCTATGGCTAGACTTAGGCTACTGAAGAAGTTTCTAGACCTCAACCAAAAGTGAGGTCAACAGTTGTTATTTGTTTTTTTTTAAACTATTATAGGAGGAACTTTCATATTAATGTTGTATTGTGAATTGTAATAGAAATTGTAGTTTTTTACTATTTTTGCATATTTTGTATTTTTAATTTTTGTTTATGTTTTTAATTCTTAGCAAATCCTTTAAAATATATTATGTTTTAATTAATGCTTTAAAGATTAATGCTTTAAAGCCTGTAAAGCCTGTATTTTAAAGTTAGTTCCTGCAATATACCAGAGCTCAATTTCATATTCTGAGATCCTCTACAGGTTAGTTTTTATTTTTATGCAATTACTGTTTTCTTTCACTTGCAAAAAAAAAAATTGTACTAAACATTTTTAATGACTTAAAAATTTACGTTCAAGGGAAAGAAAAATTTCTTTTAAAAAGTAGCAAACAAAATTTTATCTGTCCTTAATTAACTAAATTTTTAAAATTAATATAACCTGACCTTTGATATTACAGTTCAACTTTAAATGACTATATTTATGATTGGTAAACCTTTTTAATAATGAAGGTCAATTATCAAGTTAAAGATCTTTGGTATGAAAAAATAAGACTATGTTTTTCTATTACAAGTAAAGAAAATTGTATTTTTGAAGTATTAAGATCTTAGAGTCTCATGTAAGAAGAATGAGACTTTATGAAAAATCATCAAAACTAATATGAATTTATAAAGTGAAGAAAGGTAAGAAGTTTTAACTTTAAAAAGAGGATAGTGAAGTTCAAAATTTTTAAAGGTTAAAGGTAAAATTTTTAAAGGTTATCCAGATATAGTAATCCTCACTTAAAAAAGAAAAGAAAAGAAAAAAAAAAGAAAGAGAAATGAAATGATTGAAATGATCCTGAAAAGAAAAGAATAAAAAGAAAAAAAGAGAGAAAGAAATGTGAGGAGAAGCTTGAGGAGATGCCTAATAAAAAATTAACTTCACTTGAATCAACTTAAGAAAAAGACTTTAAAAAAGACTTTATTAAGACTTTATTACATTTTCTAAACTTGTATTTGTGTATTAGCATCCTTACTAGTAAATTTTTCATGAAGTTCTCTTTTAAATGGATATTCTAAATATCCTTGACATGGCAAATTATATTTCTTCTTGAAATGAATAGACATTAAAAAATCTTAGATTTGATTATTAATAACTCTTAGACATAAGTTTTAATCTAATTTATTAAAATTTTTGCTTAAATTGTACTATTTTATATATTAAACTAAAGTACAGAAGTTTATAAGTTAATCTCTATCCTAAATCATTGTTTAATATAGTAATAGTGTCACATGAGGATAAGTAACATTTAAGTTTGGGGGATTTTGATACACTAAAATAATGTGTTATTTTATGTATACATTTTATGCTTATTTTTGGTGATATTGCACTTTAAATAAGGGTATTTTTAGGTTTTTATTTCAGGTATATCAATTTTAGGAATTTGGAGAAAAAGTAGCAAAAAAGACCAAGTTTGGAGCCAAAATAACAAATTTTGTGAATCTGGCGCTTGAAGTGACAGACTTTGTGCCTGAAGCACAATATTACTGAGAGGCAAAACCTGAAGCGCCAGAACCTAAAACAACCAAGACTTAAGCAACTTAATGCCTGAAACACCAGAATCAGCACCTTAGGCACCAAAAATGACTTTTTATGAATTAAGGCGGTTAAGGACAAATTTTTCACGAATTTTGAAGGGTCTACATACTCTAAACACCCCATGGAGTGATTCAATGCATCTAGACACTTTGAAAGGTTTTTTGATGAAGGGATATGTCTATTAAATCAATAGACATGTCTTTTAGAATTCAAAAGGTTTAACTTTTGGATAGAATTTTGGAGGGAACTTTGAATTTTTTTTGGAAGGAGGAAGTCTCTAATCAAAGAAAGGGAAGTTTAGGGCAGAAGAGATAAGAAAGGGGAGGCGTGCAAGGTTTAACAAGAGAGAGAGAGAGAGTTAGAGAGAGAAAGTTAAGGGCTTGGAGATTTTTCTCAAGAGTTGTAAGACGAGAGAGAAAGTGAGAGATTTTTTCTTCATTGCATTTCCAAGAGAGAATTGATCGTGCTTCTAAAGAGGGCAAGTGCTTGAAGAGAACTTTTACGGATTTGCTTGTGAAGGATTGTGAGATAAGTTGTGTCTTTTATTTCCTTATTTTATAAACTTTTTTTTATATATGAAATCCGTGTTGTTTCATATCCTTCTCATCAATTCTGAGTAGTCTTTTTTATCCTTCGCCCTACTCTGAGAGATGGTTTTATGAAGAATTAATTTTTTTTATACTACTTTAAATGCTAAAAATTTGTGATGACTTGAACTCCGATCTTCTTTTACTTTTAAATTTGGCCAATTGAAATGTTAAAATGTGTTGAGAAACATATGATCCAAAAGGGCTATGATTTCTACAACGTGGTGAGAGTCACATTTGATTCCATGGGTGAGGATGTTATCCATGGGTTTGAGTGCAAATAAATAGAGAAATATACTTTTTAGATGTAGAATTTGAGATTTTAAGGTGACATATTAAGATCCCCAATTTGATCCAATTGATTAGAAACAAATGTGAGATTGTTAGCCCTCAGGCAAGGGAGTAGTGGGAGCACTACAGTGGCAGCTGGTATCCTCCCAACCTAACCACATAATTAAGGACCGAACTCTAGATTAGTCAATGTTCTTTATGTAAAATAATTATATATATATATATATTTTAAATGATTTTAATTTCTTCAAAATCCATATACTCATTATTAAGGGGAGGGATAATTTATTAAATTTAAACTCTTCATCTCAAAAACATTGTTTAGTTTTCATAAGTTTACTTTTGAAGTTTAGCAATTAATTTAATTAACTTAGTTCTTTTAACTACATTTTTTAACATATACTCAATTACTTTAAATTTGAATTTTGTACTTAAGTTTTGCAGTTTAAATTGTGTTTTACATTATATTCATAATAATTTATTCATAAGCATTTCCAACTTCCCTGTGGGATCGATATATAGGACTCCATTAGAGCCTTTTTTTACTTGAGTGATACGTACACTTGCGTTATTATTACAGGTTAGGTAGTTTAAAGATTTTAAAAGATAAAACTAATTTTACTAAATTTATTTTCATTTAGACTTATTGCATATTTATTATTAGCACTATCGTGTGTGTGTTTTGTAGTATTGAAAAATATTTATAAAAACAACACACAAAAACCGCGCATCACCTAAATTTGACCTAATGAATTCTCTTCAATCATTGAAATTGGTTGAGAAAGATTTATTCTAAATTGGTGTAATTTCCTTAAAATTGTAGCAACTTGATTTGCTAAATTTGCAAAAGCATTAGATTCATGAATATTGGCCACTTTCTTAGGATATACCCTCTCAAAAGGCCAATGAAAATTATTAGTAGCCATCTCCTCCATTAAAGCCTAAGCATCATGAAATGGTTTTGATATCAATGAACCACTAGCAACGACATCGATAATAGATCTAAGAGATCAAGTTAATCCATTGTAAAAGGTTTGAATTATTAACCAATTTGGTATAACATGGTGTGGACACTTTTTCAGTAGTTCTTTAAATCGTTCCCATGCTTCATGAATAGATTCCCCTTAAAAATGAAAAAAAATATGTGATATTATTTCTAAGCTTTGTAGTTTTTGATTGTGGAAAATATTTAGCAAGAAATTTCTGCGCTAAATCACTCTAAGTTTTGATAGATCCAGGTGCTAACAAATTTAACCATATCTTAGCATTATCCCTCAGCTAGAATGGAAAAAGTTTAAGTCTTATAACATCATCCAAAACCATATCATATTTAAACTTAGCACATAATTCTAGAAATTAGCAAGATGTAAATTTGGATTTTCGGTTGGTCCTCCCCAAAACTGATTATTTGATACAATTTGGATAATAACAGGTTTAAGTTCAAATTAATTAGCCACTACAACAAGTTCTTGAATACTACAATAAAGTTCATCTACATTAGGGTTTGCACAATCTCTTAAAGGTCTAAATTCTTGATTAATTTCAGCATTTTGATTATTTTAGTTTTCCATTTATTAAAGTCCATGATCTTTTTCTGTATTTTTTTTTATTTTCTTAGTTTTTCTTAAAGTTTTTTCTAATTCAGAATCGTAGGCCACTAGTTCTTTAGAACCCAAACTACGCATATATTACTACCAAACAACATAAAATAAAATCACACAAACAAGAACTTACATAAAAATAACAATGCAATATTTCTGTAACAAATCTAATAAGACACTCTAAAAGTAGAAATTTTCTTTCTTAAAAATTCCTTCAAAAAAATTTTCTTGTCCCTAGCAATAGCACTAAAAACTTGATCTTGACTTTTACTACAGTACCACAAAGTATGTGTGGTTATAATCTCAATTTTCTTATTTATATTTTTTTCTTTACAACGACACAAAAAACTTGACTTTTAAATAAATAAGAGTGTAACTATTATATGTCAATATTGGGATATTGGGATACTAGGCAAGTATACGTATCATTATCAAGTAATATAGGACTTTTTGATTAAGCCTTGAATATCAAACCTAAATGGAGAATTTCAATCTCTTAAGTGAAATTAGAAAACAATCTCTACTTTAAAAAATATTCTTACTCAAACTATAAATGCTATAATAGGAATGAAAGTTTGATTCTTTTTGGTAATTTTTGATAATTGAAAATAAAGTAAACAACTAACTAAATTTAATTAAATATTTTTAAGATGAAAGTAATATAAATAAAATATCTTTTTTCCTTATCATGAATCAGTAACATGTATATGAATTATGTCGTGGAAGTATAAAAAATTGTGTTGTGCCAAAGAGGAGCAATATTATTCCTTACCCTTACTAGAGATGCTATAAAGAACATTAAATAATTTAAAGTTGGAATAGTCCTGAAGATGGGCTAGGTAGGGAATATACTAGCTCTCACTCTATAGTTCCCTCTTCTCCCTCCACCTGGGGGTTAACATCTCGTATAAAGACCTAAAACAATAAATTGAATTGGGAGCTTTAGCCTGCCACTCTAAAGTCCTCTAACTCTACACCCTTCAAGGTTTAATTTCCTAATTATTTGCACTCAACCATATGAATTACATTCTCATCCATACAATCAAATGTGATATTTATCATTAGTTAACTAAGACAATACCATCTCGAATCTTACATGTTCTCACAACAAATATTAACATCTTAATTGACTAAATCAAGAAATAAATGAAGTACAATGATTAAAATCATTACTACTTTTTCGAGCATTAAAGACCAATACATCACACATCCATCCAACACTTAACTACTTATCATTTTATGAAAAAATATAAAGAAAACTACTCAGAATTCATAGAGAAAACACAACAACACTTAACTTTGAAAGTAAAAATCATGTAAACACACAAGAAGTCTAAATTAAAACCAAATGTAGTCATAAAGATAAAAAAATATTTCAAATTCCTCTCCACCAAACTCTTGGAGTTCATTTGAATCTCTTCTCTTCCTTTCTCTTACAATACTCTCTACCTTTACACTATAACTTCTCCCTTTCTTCTCTCTAAAAGTATACTAATTCTATGATAAAAGTGGTAGGAAGAAGTTTCTAAGAGAGGGGACAAGAATGGCTAATTGAGTGTCTCTGATCATTCAATCCAAGTCTTTTTTTTATAGTTTTTTAAAAGATGCTTTGGTGTCTCTTCAAAAATGTGTCCACATTCAATAAATCTTCTAAGAGTTGCCTCATTTCAATAGTCATTTAAATGTATTTTCAAGTTTATTTACCATAAACCATGTTTTCACCAAGAGTTTCTTCAAACGCCCCTTCAAAAATTTTTCCAAATTCATTGAATCTTCAAATAAGTACCTTCGGCACGTAAGCACAAGATCTGTGGTGCTTAGACATGGCCTTCTCTGTTATCCTGACACTTAAGAGTCATTCCTGGGTGCTTAGTTGTCGTATTTCTTTTTCACACCTTCTTCATTTTTTCTCCGATTTTGATCCTTTTTTACTTATTTCACCATGTTTCATCTATTCAATTGTACCTAAAAGAAAAACACATAAATACCTTCCATCAAAACGCAATACCTAAAAAATATGTATAAAAATGTGTACATAAAAGCTATATATTTTAGGTGTATCACTGCTCTTGCTCGATCTGCCACTGGGCTTATAAAATCCTCCATAACTTTTAGGCATTGGTAAACTACACCACTATAATCCTCTTAAACTCAGCAAAAGAGGTGATTACTACAAACAGATAGGGATTTTGATGGGCGTAGAATTGATGTTTCTAGTGTAATAGAATAAATTCTTTTTCAAATTTAGATTAGAGTTTGGATCGTGAGGGTCCTTAGTAAGTCCTATTGAGAGGGCACAGTGAGTAATTTGGATGTGAGAGGCCACAATCTATTCATCACAACTACACAAGCCGGTTAAAAACTCTAATTTAGCCAATATTCTTGGCTAGCACTCGGAGGGGGTAAGGAATAGGAATGCTCCTATTTGTCATAATACATCATCATATTTTCACTCATTCAAATTGTACGTAGATTAATATCTCAATGTAAGAGGAAAGATCTTTACATATTGTTCAAACTCATTAGAATTACTTTTATTAAGATTACTTTTATTAAAGAATTACTTTTATTAAGTTGTTAGATATAGTTGTTTTTATCTACTTTAATTTAATCTTAACTATTGTTATCATTTCATTTTCATTTAAATATGCAATTGAGATAGAGTTTGCATTTGATTTTTTCAAGCCTTTTTAATTAGTTCAACTCTCCTCGTGAGATCGATACTAGGGTTTTAAGGAAAATTCTATATTACTTGAAAGGATATGTATACTTGCGTAGTACCTCTCGTGTGAAGTATTATTACTTATTTTTCATATCATCACATTAATTCACACTAACTGCTAAATATAAATTTTGTCAAGTTTTTGACAATATTTTGGAGATTAAAAATACAAGTAATGTGGGTGGGGTCATATTTTTGGCACCATTGTCGGGGATAGGTAATGGAAACTTTTTAAATTTGAAAAGTAAACTTTTTGATTTGCAATTTTGTTTGAATTGTAGATTTTATTTTATTAAAATTTTAAAAAAATTTAAAACCTGAAAATTTAAAAAAATAAAAAACCCCGAAATTAAGAAAATTTAAAAAATTGTTTTAAAAAACTGAAAAAAATCTCTATTATTTTAAATTCTATTTTATTTTGTTGTGATATTTTAATTTTTGAATTTTATTATTTGTATGCATAGTTTGAGATCTAAAGGATTAGTGCCCTACAATTCTGAATTAGAACGTACTATAAGGAAAATTCAAAAACAAAGGAAGACTTCATAATTTTCAATATATGGTGAACACTTCACAAAATAATATTGAAATCCAAATTGGTGAAAATGAACATCATAATTTACAAAAACTTTAAGGGATTATGCAAACCATACGACATATGAAATTCACTTAAGTATTCAAACTCCAGCTGTAGCGGCTAACTCATTTGAACTTAAACATACAATAATACAAATGGTACAAAATAATCATTTGGTGGAACACCAACTAGGATCCAAATTTACATCTTGCAAGTTGTTTAGAACTGTGTGCTACATTTAATTATGATGATGTATCAATTGATGTCGTCAGACTTAATCCTTTTTCATTAAGGGATAAAGCTGAGATGTGACTAAATTCATTAGCACCTAAATTTATTAGAACTTGGGGAGATTTAGCACAAAAATTCCTACATAAGTTTTTTCTACCTTCAAAAACTACTATAATTAGAAATGATAATAATTCTTTTACTCAGTGTAAATGGGAGTCAATTTATGAAGCTTGGGAAATATTTAAGGAACTCCTTAGGAAGTGTCCACATCATGCTTTACCAGACTGGTTAATTGTTCAAACTTTTTATAATGGGTTCGTTGGATCCCTTAGATCCACCAAATAAGCTACTGCTGGAGGTTCATGAATGTCTAAATCATTTAACGAAGCCTATTCCTTAATTGAAGAAATGAATACAAATAATTTTCAATGGCCTTATGAAATGGTAAACCTAAGAAAGTAGCCAGTATTCATGAAAATGATGCTATTTCATGGTTGCTTCACAAGTTGCCACATTAGCTAGAAAAATAGACCAAATTAGGATGAATTTTTCTCAAATACCTTAATAAATTGAAGAAAATTCATTATCCCAAATGCTTGATTCTCAAACTTCATTAGAAGCTATAAATGCTATTAATAGACCCAGTAGCCCATATTCCAATTATTATAACCCAAGGTTGGAAAAACCATCCAAACTTTAACTAGAATAACAATTCTAGTTGTGGAAGTCAACAATTAAGGAACAATCAAGTAAACCCATTAAAAAACTGAAACAATCAGTGTAATATTAACTTTAAACCTACTTATCCTCTTGGATTTAATAATAATCAACAAGTTAAGGAGAAGAAGTTGTCTTTAGAAGAAGCGATGTTAGATATGGGTAATCAATTACAGATACATAGTTTTGCTCTAAGAAACATAGAGAATCACTGAGACAAATTGTTAATGCACTTAGAAATAAACCTCAGGGAGTACTTCCTAGTAATGTTGAGATCAATCCTAAAGATAAAAATAAAGAGCTAGAACAATTTAAAGCTGTTCAACTAAGAAGTGGGAAGGAATTGTGTGTTGATGTTTAACAAGAAATCAAACTTGAGGGAAAAGATAAAGAAACTGAAAAACCTAAAGAAATTATTCCTAAGGAAGTGGAAAAATCTGTTTCTCTAACTAAGAAGAATGAAGAAATACCACCACCTCCTTTTCCTTAAAGACTTAGACAACAGAAACATGATGAACAATTTTTCAAGTTTTTCTGAGATATTTAAAAAGCTTACAATTATTATTCTTTTCATAGAAGCTCTCGAACAAATGTCAAGTTATGCTGAGTTTATGAAAGAAGTTTTACTTAAAAAAAGGAAGTTTGAAGATTATAAGACTGTTATACTTAGTGAAGAGTGCACCATAATTCTAAAAAATTCTTTATTAAAAACTCAAAAATCCTTATAGTTTCACCATATTTTGTGCAATTGGAGAAAAAAATTTGTGGAAAATCCTTATGTGATTTTGGAGCGAGCATTAATCTCATGTCATTATCTATATTTAGATTACTAAGTTTAGGAGATATTTCTCCCACTATGGTAACCCTGCAATTAGCTAATTGTTGACCTCATTTTTTATTGAGGTTTAGTTTTTCCTCTTTAGTAGCCTAAGGTCTAGCCATAGGACTTTTTTATTGACTATTCTTAGAAAATTAGACATGGAACCCTCACCAAATAGAAATTCTACACCCTCTTTACTCAACTTGAAGTTCCACATATTGGTCCTAACCTCTAACACTTAGTAGGTGGGGTCATTATGGGGGAACTCAAGATGAGTCACCCTTACGACTGCTGGACCTTAGGGTTGACCCTGAGTGTTGGTCTAGGGCTAAGGCACTCACTTGCACTCACTCTCACCCACAATCACTCACAATCCTAAACCTAAAACTTGTTAACTTTCATCCCTTGATCTTTTGGGAGACTCATGTAGATGGTCCCCTAAACCCAGTAGTCTTGAGCTGGGGTTTAGCTAGGACCAGCACATAGAAAATCCAAATGGGTTTTCCATTGGCCCATAGCTCATATAGGGTGGTTAGCACCCCAATTCTACCAAAAATATCCAACTTAGCCTTTTGACCCCCAAACCTACCCAAATTACCTAAACCTACCCAAATTACCTAAACACCCCCAAATCCCAAAGTTGGTCAAAATCCTCAAATCCATCCAAAATACCTAAACTTGTTCAAAATTCATTTTAAATCTTTTAAAAATACCCAAGCTACCCAAAACTACCCAAAAATTCCAAATTTACCAAAATTCCTCAAAAATTGCCAAAATTACAAAAATGCCCTTTGCACCCCAAATTTTCCCAAAACCTCCAAAATTACTCCAAATGTCTCCAAAACCAATTTGAACCCTTCAATTAAACCAAAATTGGCCAATTTGACCATTTTGACCAAAACCCCCAAATTGCCTTTAAAGGCCCAATTTCCCCAAATTCACCTTAAATGTCCATCAATTTAGCCGAAATTTCCCTCAATTTCAACTATAAACTCAAATTCATCTTTGATATGATAAATTCAAACCAAATTCAGACCAAATTAACCCATAATTTGAGCTCAATTTCAACCTAATACCAAAACCCCCAATTTGCCCCAAATTGACTATGTCCCCAAATTTCACCAAATTGATTGCCTTAATCCCAAAATTGGCACCCAATTTATGTTAAAAACTTTTCATCAGGTTCCTATTAACCTTTTTCAATAATCAATTTGGACTTAGCCCAAGGCTAACCCAATCTAGACCCAAATCTAGCCCAATATACCCAAATTGACCAAATCTCCAAAATCCTTCAAATTGACCCCCCAATTGAACTCAAAACAATTTCCATCCTTCAAAAAAATTGTTTATTAAAGCCACCTACACCAAATTAAATAATTAATTAGGCCAATTGAAATGTACAGCCTATCCCAAACCCAAGTTTTGGTCATTTGCACTCACTTGGACCCTTTCACAAAAAAATTGACTTAACCATGTCTATGCCACCAAAGTAATGATTTCACAGCCACCAAAACCTTCCTAAAGACAAGGCTAAACCCGCCTAAAATCATGACAAGCTATGGACCAATGGATCCCCAAATTAAGGTATTTTACCCATTTTTGGACCTAACTTGAAATATCTCCAACATGATCACTTACCCTTGGGAGATAATCATCATTAGCCACCCCTGACTTCCCTGAGCCAAGAGGTGACCAATGCCTGGTTAGCCAGCCACCTTGGTGGTTGGAAAATGGTCAAAACCATGGCCAAGATAAGAGATTTTCACCCAATTCAAGCCCAAAGGCCAAATCAGCCCAACTGCTCATTGGAGCTTCTCTGCCCTCCACATAAGCAGCCAAATGCACCCCTCAATTGGCCCTGGGAGCCAGCTTAGGCCATTTTATTTAAACTCCCCTCCATGGAAAAAAAAAGAGAGAGCTAAAAATTCCTTGGGAAGACTCTGTAAAACTTCTTCCAGGGCTTCCTTAAGACCTCTTGAGCTTAACCAAACCTTCCCTAACCACTCAAAGCCATTGCTCGAGTTTAATTTTGGAGCTCAATTTTAAGGCCAAAATAGGACATCCTCCAAACCTCCACCAAATTCAAATTAATTGCACTTACACCATCCCAACATCAAGAGAAGAAGATCCCCCACAAAAGCCCCATCATCCAACCACCTTAAGGTGGACTTCGAGTAAACCCCCAAATCGACCTAGGTCAAATTGCGGTCTAGGCATTTCACCATGACTAGAGGCTCCATCCCTAGGTTCCTGAGACCCACAAAAAGCTTCTACAAGCATCCAATCAAGGCTATCCCTCTTGGACTAAAGTATTTAGAGTTAACCCTAAACCGAGCTTCTTTTAATTATTCATGAATATAAAGTCAATTTAAGGATTCATCAACAGTATGGATGTGTTTTACTAGTCAATGCGAGCATTTTAAAAAAAACTTCACTCAATTTTGTTGAAAATCAAGTGAGATATTAGCATTTTAAAATGGATGGTTTTCAGGTATAGTTCATTCGGGACGATGACCCATGACCGTCGGATCGAGCGTGTATCGATCGGGTGGCCCTGATCGCGTCGGACGGAGCACAGTCCATAGGGGCGGGAATGAGTTAGCTGGCGGCGCCCAATTAGAAAGCGACAGATGGCCTGTTCGACCCGTACGAGGTTGACATGAATAAGTAGAAAAATAAGGGTGTTTTCATATTTATTTAATCCCCAAAACTTCAAAAATACATAACTTTGTGTAGAGAAATCACAAAAATAAAATAAAAGTACCCTCTTGCTCAGTGAACAAAGGTACCCTCTTGCTAATAAAAGTACCCTCTTGCTCAGTGAACAAAGGAAAACAATGTGGGTTAAAATTTATGTCAATTTGATGAATATTTTTTTAAAAAAATAATAAGTGTTAGGAGTGTTTTAACTCTACATGCATGTAGACTTATCACCGTAGCTTGAATTTTTGGCATGTTGTAGCCTCTGTCAAGGGGAACATTCCCTGATTTTTCTAAAATTAGAGGAGACCTCTAGACAGAGATCCATATTTTCAAGTTTATGCACATTATTTACTTAATTTAATCGTAATAATTACCATGTTGCTTATAAAAATCCAAAATTTTTTTTGAAGGTTTACTATGACTAGAGAACCTTTATGAAAATCTTTCATGAGTCAAGTCATTTAAAATGTACTTAATTTTTACAAACACTAAATCAATAAGATAATTAATTTTAGAAAATATAAATAATAAAATGACTTGATTTTTAATCTCTACTATTTTATAAGATCCAAAGAACTCCGCATAAAAATTTCAAAGAAGTTTGAGTACATTTGATGGTCTAAGTTGATTTTCTAAGTTAAATATCATTTTTGGCACTTAAATAATTTTTTAAAAATAAAATATAACTCAAAAATTTATAAAAACTTATTTTTTGAGTTCTCTGTGAACAGGGGTATTTTATAAAAATAAAATGGTATTTAAAATAAAAACTTCATTTTTAGCATATTTTTAAATATTTAAAATAATTAAAAATTCATAAAAATCACAAAGATAATGAAATTCATGAAAATGTATTCAAATATTTTCTAAGCACTTAGAAATAATTGGGATATTTTTCCTGATTCTCTAAATAAAGATATGGTATTTTGAAGCTTAAAATAATTTTTAAAGGCTAAAAAACGGATTTCCACAAAAATAATTCCAATAAATAAAAAAAAATCAAAAAAAGATAAAATTTTCTTCCCTATGTTCTTTGACCTTAGGGAGATTTTTCAAAAATGCAAAACTTAATTTTCCCCATTTAAAAAATTTTATATTTAATAAAACTCCATAATTTAAAATAATTGTAATAATTTAAATAAAATTCAAGAAATCATGAAATTTGGTCCAAAGGCTTACCTGGTTTAAAGTTACCTCCAATAAAAATTTCAAGTGATTAGGGTTTACCTTGGTCAAGTTAGGAATTTTCTTTGAAAAATCCTATTTTTGATAATTATATAAATTAAATTAAATTTAAAAAAATCACATTTTCTCCTCTAATGTTTTAATTAACCCATGAATGAGGTAGAATAAAAATTTCAAAGTCATTTGAATTGAATTTGATAAATTGTGAAGTGATAGATCCTTAGGGGCAAATGTGTAATTTTGGAAAATTAGCCTTAATTAACATTTAAGCTTAATTAAAAGAGGGAAATGGGTAACCTTTGATCTTATTTTGGATGTTTGAAATACAAGGGGTTTAATTGGTAGAAACCAACCTCACTTTCCCAATTGAAAAAGATAAGTTAATAAATTTCTAAATTATTAAAATTTGGAAGTTTATTAAAATGAACCCTGGACTTAGGGATACGACTTTTGAAGTCAATAATTAATCAATTTAATACCCCTATCTTGATTTTCAAATAAAATTCAAATCATGAATTATGACCACCTAAAGCTTAATCTTTTCAAAACTAATTAAGACACTCACCTAGGTCTTAAGGGCTTAATAGTGATTAAGATAAATCAAGTTTCATTTAAATGAGGATTAGAAAAACAAACTCAATTAAAATTAAGACATCTTTCAAACACTACAAGCCCAATTAGGATCAAAATTTTTTCAAAAATAAAAAACAGAAAACAAAAATTGATACCAAACAACCCCTAAGTAAATACAAGGTTAAGAAAATGACAGAAAAGTTTGTAAGTGGCCTAGGATTATGATCATACACACATGGTACATTTTATTCACTTTAACGGATGTGAATTGATATGATGTCAGAGTTGACCCAAATGGAACTCAGGATTTTCCACCAGGTATCGAGAGAGTAGCACCAACCTGCTTCTTTCTGTAGATCTGTTGGATACCTCAGATATCTACTAAACTTAATATGTTTTGCTTGACATATGTTTTATTTAACAAAATCAACCTTAATTAAACTCCTAAGGACCCACCAAGATATGACGTAGGGTTAGGAAAACTACTAAAACATTACTTTTCCGCCTCTACATGAACTTCCCTCACATGTATTTTAAGTTTCAGGTGGTGGAACAAGAAGACTCGCCAGGTATGCTTTTTATAGTTTACAATGGTGTCTTTCTTGTACTTTTTATACTTGCAAAACTTGCATGCTAAACAACAATGTCACCCTGCATGAAAACTAAAACTATCAGGATAGCCACAAAACCAAAACCAAAACCAAAGTTAAAATCAACCAAGATAAAATTCCCCCACAACATTCAAAATATAAGACAACTCAAAATTTAATCACAAACATCACACAAAACTACAATTGCAACTAAATTAAGACATCTCTATCGGATAATTGGGAATTCCTCGGAGGAGGTAACCTACGGTTGCTAACGAGGCTTCCCACGGTCTAAATGAAATTATGGAACTCATTAAGTTGTCATTTGGACTAAGTGAATCCAATAAAAAATAGTGGTGACGGAAAGAGGGAACCGTAGGATCCTAACCGCTGTCGCTCTAATAAACTTTAATATGCCCTCATAAAATATAAAGAAATTCAACCATAGGGCCACCTGATTTAACATCATAACTTGACGCGCTATAAAACTCACACTCATCGTGACAGGGAGCTTGGAGTTAGCATGTGGACAGCACAGCCATCTTCAGCAGAAAAACCTATCTTCCTCAACTAAACCAATCTTCCTTCCTTAGATATAAACAACAAAAGCCATAGGAATTCGAGGTTGCATTCGAGGTTGCTTGCTTATGCGAGGTTGCTTGCTTATGCAACGTAAATCCTCACCTTATTTTTAGGCTTTTGTACAGCTCTGCTATACAATATATGCCCTAACTCATCTTAGGACTTAGGATTCTGAGGTTGTCATTTTTTACGACCTAAACCCTTACATGTTACAAGCTATTTGCGTGATCGTTTCACATGAATGTAAGCCCTAACTAATAAAATTGGTAGGATGAAACACCTAAATATTTCTCCTGAAAATTGAAGCCAAACATTAAGATAAATTGAGAAGTCATCGAGGTTCTCCTCTGGATTCATGACATCCCCTAGATCTTCCTTCTTTGGACTCTACAACAAAATGTTCTAAATTTGAGTCATTCCCCTTTCACACCTCTACGTTCGATCTCATTAAAAAGTTATATCCTTTGAAATTTCTTGAAGATAATATTTCCTGCCTTCTACAACAATTAGAAGTCATAATTTCACAAAACATTTTTACATCCCAGTTATCTAGACTAGAATTAAATTAAGATGAAATGTTAAGTAACAAAATAGTTCATGAAAGTACAATAAAGAATTAACAAAAATTCATCTTAGAAACCGACAATACAAATCACTACCCCTACATCACAATGACAAGAAGAAAAGTCTAGCCACACATTGTAGAGAAAACCACAGATTTAATATCCATATAGATTTTCAATGCAAGAAAAAAAAAAGAGTAAGAACTTAAAATAAAACTTGTCCTCGTCATAAGAGTAGCATCCTTTCCTCTCATACAATAAATATCTCAAGAACTCACAAGACTTTAATGGTGGAAACTTACCTCTTGAGGTTCCAATCCAATGAAGGAGAGAAACCTAAGAAGAAATTTTCTCTTATCAAATCCAACCAAAAATAGCACTGACACTAATCGATCTATCATTTATCCTAAATGGGTTATAGAAGATTTGTTGGTTAAAGTAGATAAGTAACTTTTAATGTGCTTAAATCTATAAAATATCCGAATAAAAGAAAAAATGGTAAATATTACAGAATGGATATAATTGTCTATATGATTGTTAATCATTTTCAAGAAAGATTTGAAGTTATATCGGATCAGAAAGATGAAGTAACCTTAGTACAAAAAGAATTAGAAATTGAAAAGGATTTTGAAAGTGAATAAAAAAAAAACCACTAGAAAGTTAAGTTATGTTCATGAAAAATTTGAGATTTTGAATATTATTGAAAATAGTAAACCTATGATACCTTCTATTGAAAAACCTCCTGAGCTTGAGGTGAAAGTTCTACCTACTCATTTAAAGTATGCATTTTTGGGGAACTCATCTACATTACCTGTTATTATATTCTTAGATTTGATTGATGAACAAGAAAGAAAGCTATTAAAGACAATGAAAAATCATAAGAAAGCCTTTGAATGTACATTAGCTGATATTGAAGGATAAAGTCCTTCAATATGTATGCACAGACTTTTAATGGAAGATAATTATATACGTAGAATTGATCCTCGAAGAATTTTAAATTCTATAATAAAAGAGGTTGTTAGGAAAGAAATATTAAAGTGGTTGGATGTTGGAATTATTTATCCAATTTAGAATAGTTCATGGGTTAGTCTTATTCACTATGTTTCAAAGAAAGGAGGAGTACTGTTGTTGCGAATGAGAAGAACGACATATCTCCTACAAGACAATTCAAAAAGGATGGCGAATCTTTATCAATTATAGAAAATTAAATGTTACCACGAGGAAAGATCATTTCATGTACCTTTTCTAGATCAAATGTTAGATAGAATAGTTGGACACCATTATTTTTTGCTTTTTCGATGGATATTTTGGATACCACCAAATACCTATTGTTCCTGAGAATCAAGAGAAGATTACATTTACTAGTTCTTATGAAGCATTTTCTTTTAGGAGAATGCCATTTGGATTATGTAATACACCGACAATATTTTAAAGATATATGATGTCAATTTTTTGTGATTTAATTGAGAAAAGAATTGAAGTTTTAATAGATGATTTCTCAGTTTTTGGAACTTGTTTCATTTCTTGTTTAGATCATTTAACTAGGGTTCTAAAATGTTGTGAAGAAAAAAAATATTGTTCTTAATTGAGAAAAATGTCAATATATGGTTGCAGGAGGAATTATTTTAGGACAAAAGATTTAAGAGAAATGCATGGAAGTAGATCCAACAAAAATTTAAGTAATTGTTGAATTACCACCCCCTACTAATGTTGGAGGAATAAGAAGTTCTCTGGGACATGCTAGTAGGTGTTATATTAAAGATTTTTCTAAAACTTCCAAGCCTTAATGTTAATTATCAGCACTAAAAAGTTGGGTGGTCACCAGTTGGAAGTTGTTGTTTGCCGAAATCGGAATCCCGTCGCCTGCTTCGGAAAGACATTTAATATATATATATATATAATATATAAGTTTAGAAAAATATGAAATCAGCCCGATCTCATATCTTTCATAGTTTAAATGAAAGAGCACTATACCTCAAGCCGTGTATCTATCTCGAAAGATAATCACAAGACTTCAGGATGAGGCTCGACCAAATAAACTAAGAAATATATGACATTTATTTGGTCTACTAAAATCATTTTATTTATAAGCTGACAAGTTCTCCAACTTAATATAAAGAATTAAATAGGGTTTATATTAAGCTGGGTTCAGAAAATCTTCCTCTAAGGGCAAGCCCCCATAGTTAATTACATCTTAAATGACCGAAGTAACTCAAGAAAACTCTCGATAAAAATGAGGGAATTTTATCTTCAAAGAGTTCAAAGGAATAAGAATTTTCAATGAGATCAGACAAAGAGAAGTGAAAGGGGAATGATTCAAATTTAGAACATTTACTATAGAATCTAAAGAAAGAAGAATTAGTGGATGTCACAGATCCTAAAGAGAACATCGGTGACTTCCTAAGTTATTCTACTGTTTGGTTTAAATTTTGAGGAGAAATTATTCAAGTGTTTCATCCTGCCAATTTTATTGGTTAGGGCTTACATTCATATGAAATGATCACACGAATAGCCTGGAACATATGAGGATTTAGGTCGTGACGAACGACAACCTCAGAATCCTAAAATGAGTTAGGGCTTATTTTTTATAGTAGGACCATACAAAGGCTTAAAGATTAGTTGAGGATTCATGTTGCATAATCAAACAACCTCGAAGTCCTATGCATTGTTGTTTAATTTCTTAGGAATGATTTAGCTGAAGTAGATGTGTTCTGCTATTGAAGATGATCATGCTGCCCATGTTGTTAGCTCCAAGCTCCTCGTCATAACACCTTCGAGTTTGATGTTACTTTTAAGTGTACATGCAATTGTTGAGTCAACGATCTGCTACTGGGTACCTCCTATAAAACCAACTACTGGCCTTCTACTTTAAGGTATAGTGTGTAACAGAAATAGTAGTAGGTTAAGCAAAGGAAAGCAGTGACAACACAATATGTATAAGAACAGTAAAGCATGCAGTATAGGAAAGCAGCAAAATGTACAGTAGAAGAGAATAGTAAAGTGTGATATAAAGTAAAGTGCTGTAAATGTAAAATAAACCTATATACCTAGGAGGTCCGCTGCTCGTTTAAGTGTGGTTGATGTAGCAGGTATAAGTATTGTGATAAAATTTAAGAAATGATCTAGCATACATTGCATAAGTAAAAGTGAGCAATAAAAGAAACGCCACCTGGAAAACTCGAGAAAAAGCGACAAATGACCCATGACGGAAAACTCAAGCGAAACAGGAATGACAACTCAAAGAAAGTCTTAGAAAAATGGGAAGATCCTCAAAAAGACCACGAGTGCTTTACCAAAAGATCCAATAAAATCACATGAAAAACCCAAAGAGAGAAAACCTCAAGGAATCGGATCGGGACTAGGCTCGGATACTATATATTTATACTCGAGGGACATTGAAGGCTACTATTGGTCATCGAATGTATAAAGCCCGCCACTCAACTAGAAGGGTGTCCTACTAAACCTAACTTAGGAGGGTGCTCCTTAGTCTGGTATGGTACCGGTAATTGACAAGTGGACAATCAAGTTATAATACATTTAAAATTTATATTTTAGCATGTAGATGGGTTTCAGGCATACAAAAGGAAGTTGTATCAATTTTGTTGTAAAAATATGCTTTATAAATATTGTATCTATGCTTATCATGTCTATTCTTATAAATTTTGAAAATTATGATTTTCCACGAGTCGATCACACCATTAAGCGTAGGATCGCCAACAGCACACGCTAGTCTTGTGTCGGTGAATGATACTATCGTCCTACGGTTCACCAGGTCCTTGGATTGGGTTTTGATGTCGTAGGACGGAATATCATTCTGCTCTACGACTGGTGTTCCTTTGTCATCACCGCCCTAAGACCCAAACAAAATCAATCTACTTACGACCTTGCTTAATGGTTCATATATAACAAAAGATTATTGATACAAATTTTTTATATGTAAGGATTTATGAAGTTGATTCCACTATAGCGCCAAAAACTTGACCCTTTTATGAAAAGTAAGTTGTGTAAAATATATTTAATTATAGGCAATTAACGATGAGATTCTACACAAGTATACATATCGTTATCAAGTAGTTATCAACGTTATCAAGTAATAAAAGACTTTCTATTTAAGCCCCAAATATCGATCGTACAGGGAAGGTGTAAATTGACAATTATAAGTTTTACTAGGAAATTTACAGAAAATCAAACGAAATCACTATCACTAATTTTGAATGTTGAGATGTAATCAAAACTAAAGTACTTAACTATTATCAAAATAGAAATGCAAAGTTTAAAAAGTAAATATTAATCTACTAACTATGTTTATGTAATAAAGATTTCTCATGTGAAAAAACATCATTCTCACTATAATGAGGTTCTGGTGAAATGAGATGAGATAAATATTTGTAATATATATTATGTCAAATATGAGCAATTATAATTCTCTACTCTGATACAGTGCATAGAAAATCATTGGCAAATCCTAGGTTTAGTCCCTAAATTCGTGGCTAGGCTAAGAAGATATCGGCTCCCACTCCAGTGCTCCCACTTCCCTTCACCTGAAGGCTAACTCTCTCTTTAATTTTTAAACACTAAGACCAAATGGGGATTTTAGTATGTCACGCTAAAGATTCTCCAATTCTACACCCAATAAAGAATATTTTCCTATTTATTTGCACTTAATTCCATGAATAAATTTCTCCTCCATGAAATCAAATGTGATCCTCACTTTGTTGTAGAACTCATACTCCATTTCCCAGATCATCACAACATATTTTAATAATTCAATTGACCAGATCAAAATGTAAATTAAGTTCAGAGTTGAAAAATCATCACACTTTATTTTAAATTTTAATATTGGCACATCATATTATCTCTTCATTTCATCATATCTCAGAGTAGGGAGAAAGATAGAGTGAACTTCTCATACTTCATGAGAAAGACACAACAAAACACAAATTTCATATATAAAAGAAAGTTCATACAACACTAATAAACAAACAAAACTTAACTAAAAGTCTTTCTAAGAAAAATCCCATGTTGCATATCCTTAGAAATGCAGGAAGAAGATATCTCTCACTTTTCTCCTTCTCCAACACTCTTAAAGAAAGTTTCACACTAAATCTCACCAAACAAACTCTAAACTAAAAAACAAACTCTAAACTAAACTCTAAACTAAAAATAAAAATTCACTAATAGACTCCAATACGGTGGTGGAATAAAGATGGATTATGAAGAATGGCGAAAATAGAGCGTGGTGGAATGTCTTGGAGTGAAAAGGAGTCACTTTCCTGATGAATTTCGGCCTCAAATAAAGCCTAAGGTTAGTTCTTCAAGAGGTGCCTCCAAAAACTCTTCAAAAATCGTCCAAATACATTGAACTTTCTAGAAACAGGGGCTGACCTGCATTTGGCGCCATTGGTGCTAGTTCTAGCACCGTCGACGCTGAGTAAAAATTTCAGTTGTTCTGTAGTTTTGCGCAGTCGGCAGTGCCCTTGGCATGCTCGGTTCTGAGTACTTCTTCAAAAACGTCATTTTGACTCCAAATTCCATCCTTTTTGCTTCCTTTTTACTTTAAGTCCTAAAAATAAACAAGCTGCAAGAAAACATCAAAATGCATTCCATTAAGGTGCAATATCACCAAAAATAAGTAAAAAATATGGGTCTAAAAATACATATATTTTCGGTGTATCAAAATCCCCCAAACTTACGTGTTACATGTCCTTAAGTAACTCCTCTACTACATAAAAATATGAATTATGGTAAAGAATTTAACTTCCAGACTTCCATATTTAAATTCTCTAAACATAATAGTATAACTTAAGAAAAATTCAAAACAACTCCAGTTAATACTAAAGGTGCTAGGATATTCAACAATTAAGTCTAAGATTTCTGATCCTCAATTTTTTCAAAAAAAATTGCAATTTGTCATATTAAAGTCACTTAGAAAATTCATATGAAAAATAACTTCATAAAACTTTACTAATCATTAATCTAATACTTAAATAAAAAGTTTAGAAAATGTTTCTAAGTCTTTTTCCTTAAGTTGATTCAAGTGAGGCCAATTTTTAATTAGGCATCTCCTCAAGCTTCTCCCCACATATTTTTTTTCTTTTTTTTATTTACTTTTCAGGATCATTTTTAATCCCCTTTTTCTTTTCTTCCTTATTCTCTTTTTTTTAATATATGTGAGGATTACTATATTTGAACAGCCTTTAATGATTTTGAACTTCACTATCTTCTTGTTAAAGTTAAAAACTTTTACATTTCTTCACTTAACAAATTTATATTAACATAAAAATTACATAAAGTTTAACTCTTTTCTTTTTACATGAATCTTTTAAGATTTTTAATACATCAAAAATACAAATTCCTTTACTTAAAATAGAAAAACATAGTCTTATTCTCTTTTACCAAATATCTTAGTCTGTAGAATTAACCTTTATTATTGAAAATTTTTTACTTAAATTTACTATATATTTAGAAACATAAATATAGTTATCCAAAGTTAACCACTAATATCAAAGGCCATGTTAAATTTAAAATTTTTGAAAATGTAGTTAAGTGAGGACAAATAAAATTAAAGTCTCTCTTTTCTTTTTTAAAATAATGTTTTCCCCCCTAAACTTATTTTTTTTTTAAAAGGTTTACATGAAGAACTTTAAAAATAAAAGGGTAAAAGAAAGCATTAAATACATAAAGAAAATTCATACCCGTTGAAGATTTTGATTTTTACAAATAAATTCTAAAATATTGATGGCGCTAATATGAAAAACTACAAGGCTTAAAACAATAAATTGCACATAATATATATAAAATTTATTGAGAAAGAGTTAATTAAAATACATATAACAAAGTGCTAAAACAAACAATACAACTAAACTAAATTCTAAAAATGAAAAAAGTTTGCACATTATAGTTTAAAATTACAACATAACAACAGAGTCTCAACAATATCACAAAACAAACAATACAATCACGAAGTACAACATAAACAAATAAACAAACAAAAAGATCACCAGTCATCATCTTCTTCATCATTAACATCTAACTTTTGCTGCTGATATGGACTATAAACAGGGTGAATAGGGAACTAAACTGTATGATCACCCCTCAGGTATTTCTCTAAAGCAACATCATAAGCAGCATCATATTCAAACTTCTGGTGAATCAGATCATCTGTATGAGCATTTTTGGCCTCCATGTTCTGCATCATATGATCCATCCTCAAAATATCTCCTTGTTGAATCATCATCTAGTCTAATAACTCCCTGTTACTAGGGTCACTTGAAGTAGGCTCTCTGAAAGTAAGGGTCCTAGAAGTAGAAGAAATATCCTTGGCCTTACTTCTAGATCTCCAATCAACATGGGACTAATAAGTCTTAATGTTTGAAGACCCAATCGGTCTCTGAGGCTCAATCCTCTCCTCATCAAGTCTGAAATCAACTCCTGGATGCTCACAAAGTGTATAAATGAGAGCAGGGTGTGCCAATCCACTACTGGTCTATCCAAGAGCAATAGATCAAGTGTTCATATAAATGATAGAGCCTACATTTATATCCATCACTTGTTGAATACAGTAGTTCATGATGTGATGGCTCTATCCTTGGTGCTCTATCCTTGGTCACTTCACCATGATGGTTTGTTGCAATCATCCTCATAGAAATAAAATAATGTCAGGCCTTAGATACTACATTTAACATAGAAAGGGGAAAGTTTACTTTAACTCCATTCATTACTTTCCAATTACTTTCCAAGCCCCTTTCTCACCAGTTAGAAAAGAAATAACTTCATCTAAGGCCTCATTTGTGATAGAGAATGAATGATTTTGGCATCTATAAACATCTTCTAATTGATAAAACTCATTTATTTTTCTTGGAGTAAACTCCACCCTTTTTCCTCGAACAAAAACAAAATATCAAAAGCCTCCAGAAAGTTGGCATAAAATTCCATAACTATCCCAGCTATCTCATCGGCAGTAAAATAGCAGGTGTTTTCCCACTTCTCCTCCCGGATTTTTAAAACCTTGATCCAGAATCACTTTCTTATTTTCTCGAAGACTATGAAATTGAGCACTAGCTTTAAAGCTAACAAACTTTTTCTTGTCATATTCTTTTTTTTTTGCTCGATCTAGGTGCCATAAGTAATTTAGAAAAATTTGATAAAAATTTGAATAAATTCCAAAATTCCAAAAATCAAAATGTAAAGCACTTTAAACTTAAATCGACTAAGTAAATGTTTTTCACCAAAGCATTTTCTCAAAATCTCTAAAAAAAAACAGAACGTTCGGATCTAAGCAATGTAAGAAAAATATTTGGTGAAAATCAAAAAAATTTTACTTTAAAGTGTAGCTCTTACATAGAGAAAATGAAACCCAAAGTTACTTTTCCTCTAAAGCGCCTCAAATCCGCCCAAAATCAAGCCCTAGGTGTGAAAACCAAAGGTTGAAGGTGGCTTTAGGAGTAAAAATGGAGGTTTTGCTGTAAAAATCATGAATTAAAGGGTTATTACTACTCTCAGGCCGAAGGTGTCGTTGGCGTCCATGCCAGCGTCGTAGGCGCTGAAGGCCGAAATTCACTATTTTGATTTTTTCAAAATTTCAATTTCCTTTTAATTTAATCCAAAGTTTTTTTTAGTATTTTTAAACACAAATTTTTATCTAACAATAAATCACAAATAAACATTCACAAACAATCATTTTCACAAACAACAACAAACTAACTTTTATATATGAAAATACACTTTTAACAAACATATTTTACAAATCACACATTCACACCTATTAAGCAAACTAATTATAAATCAGCATCAAAATCATACCACAACACTAAACGCTGACACAAAACTATACACATAATCAAAGTTTAAAATTTTAAAGCAAAGACTAACCAAACCAAATCAAATAAAATCCACAAAATTACATCAAATACATAAATATACGTAAGCAAGTAGAGAATCCAAAGTTTTTAGTCATTCCGCTTCATCTTCAGTGCTTTAACCTCCTTTAATATCTCCCATGGATTGGTAATGAACATATAAGTTGTAGAAGAATCGGTACGAGTATTGATTTGTCAATTTTTCTTTGATCCACCCATTTTCTTTAAACATCTGAACTAATCCTACTTCAAAAGCTCCAGTATGATCAAAATTTTCTTTCATTCTTCAATCAAGGTGATAAAAAGGTACTTAAGATCTCCCATTGCATTCATAATACTCTGAAGTTCCCTTTTAAATTTCTTCAATTTCTTCTCCAAAGCAAGCGAACTTCCTACAGTTGGTGGTATTAATGGAGTTGAAGCATGTGAAGAATGATCCATAATTGCATTTACTGCTTCATTTCCATTACCAACATATTGATCATCAATCGGGACCATAGGCTCCCATGGTAGTAAAACTTTTTCCCAACTTTCATATGACACTTGGGATTGACTGCAAATTAGAAAAATTGTAGAAGGATGCCCAAGTCCATTAGGGAGAAAGATAAAGGAAACTACTCAAACTTCATGAGAAAGATACAAAAAAACACAAATCTCATGTTTAATAGGAAGTTCATACAAAAATAATAAATAAACAACACTTATATGAAACTCTTTCTTAAAGCAAATCCCTTGTAGCCTCTCTTGGACACTTTCTCTCTTTACAATACACTTGATTCAATACACTTGATTCTCTCTTAGATTCTCTCTTAGAAGATGTAGGAATAAGAAATCTCTTTCTTATCTCCTTCTCTAAAAACTCTTAGAAAAGAATTCACACTTAAAATCACCACAAAAACTCAAAACTCTAAGGAAATAAATGACTAATGGACTTTAAGTGGTTGAAGGGGGAGTGGAAGAGAGATTTTTCTAATCAATTTTCGCCCTAAATATAGCCTAATGTCGGTTTTCCGATAGGTGCATCCCAAAAATCTTTGAAAAGTGTCCAAATTCATTGAATCTTCTAGAAATTGGTCTTGCATCGACATTGGCGCCGTCAGCGCCAGTGGCACATGAATTAATTTTGTACTCTCTGTCAAATGGCGCCATCAGTGCTGAGTATTTCTTGAAAAATGTCATTTTGACTCCAAATTTCATCATTTTTGCTTCAAGTCTTAAACATCAACAACCTGCAATAAAACATGAAAAGTACCTTCCTTTAACGTGCAATATCACCAAAAATGAGAATAAAATATAGGTCTAAATATGCATATATTTTTTTGTGCATCAAAATCCCCAAAACTTATATGTTACTTGTCCTTGAGTAACTCCTTTACTACATAAAAATATGGCTCATGGCAAAGAGTTTTAACTTCTAGATTTCTGTATTTTAGTCCACTAAATACAATAACATAACTTAAGAAAAATATAAAATAACTCCAGTTAATACTAAAGGGATAAGGATATCTAGCAGTCAAGTCTAAGATTTTTTATTCTCTATTTCTTTCAAGGAAAATTACAAATTGTCATATTAAAGCCACTCAGAATATCCATATGAAAAATAACTTCATGAAAATTTATTAGTAAATATGCTAATACTTAAATAAAAGTTTAGAGAATGTAGCCAAGCCTTTTTCTTTAAGTTGATTCAAGTGAAGCTAATTTTTTATTAGGCATCCCCTCAAACTTCTCCTCACATCTTTTTCTTCTTTTTCTTCTTCTTTTTTTTCATTTCTTTACATTCAGGATCATTTTCAATCTTTTTTTTCCTTCTCTTTTTCTTTTTTTTTATGTTTATTACTATATCTAGATAGCCTTTGATGATTTTGAACTTCATTATCCTCTTCTTAAAATTAAAGACTTTTTATCCTCTTCTTAAAATTTGAACTTCATTATCCTCTTCTTAAGTTAGACTTTTTACCTTCCTTCACTTTATAAATTTATATTAGCTTTAAATATTTTTCATAAAGTTTTATTCTTTTTTTCTTACATGAATCTCTAAGATTTTTAATATTTCAGAAATACAAATTCCTAGAAAAACATAGTCTTACTCTCTCATACCAAATATCTTAATCTCTAAAATTAACCTTTATTATTGAAAATTTTAATTAAGTTTACTATATATTTAGAAACACAAATATAGTTATCTAAAGTCACCCTCTAATAGCAAAGGTCATGTCAAATTTAAAAATGTTGAAAATATAGCTAATTGAGGACAAATAAAATTAAGTTTTTTTCTTTAAAGAGGAAATTTTCTTCCCCGCAAACTTAAACTTTTAAAAGATTTTGCATGAAAAACTTAAAACATATAAGGTGAAAGAAAACATTTAATAAATAAAGAAAAGACTTACCTATTGAAGGTTCTGATATTAAAACTTAACTCTGAAATATTGCATGTGCTAATATAAAAAACTACAAGACTTAAAACATTAAATAACACATAATACATATAAAAATTTGCTAAGAAAGAATTAACTACAAATACATTCAACAAAGTACTAAAATTAACAACAGTACTAAAATAAATTCCAATGCAAAAATAGTTTTACAATCCTACTGTTCAAAATATAACATAACATCTAAATAAAGTAAAGTATCACACTCTAAAAACAAACAACAACAACAACAATAAAGTACAACCAACTATAAACTAAACAAAAGATCAAACTATGACATCATCAATCATCATCTTCTTCTTCTTCTACATGAAATTCTTGCTGCTGATATGGGGTAAAGACAAGGTGACTAGGAAACTGAACTTAGTGGTCACCCCTCATGTATCTGACCATCACATCACATAGGCAGTATCATATTCAAACTTCTTGTCAAATCATCTTTATGTGCATTTCTAGCCTCCATATTTTCCATTCTATTTTCTATCCTCAAGATATCTCCCTGTTTGATCATCAGTTGCTCAATAAGTCCTTGGAGAGTAGGGGCACTAGAAGCAGAAGGAATATCCCTACTCCTACTTCTAGATATCCATCCAACATGAGATTCATAGGTTTTAATATTTGCAGGCCTAATAGGTTTTAGAGGTTCAATCCTCTCCTCATTCATTCTAAAATCAACTCCTGTCTCTTCACTCTCTTCACATAGTGTGACAGGGCGAGGGCAGGGTGTGCTAGGGTGTGCTAATCCACTAGTAGTCTCACCCAAAGAAACAGAATGAGTATTTCTATAAATAATAGAGCCTACATCTATCCTTCTCATCTGTTGAATATAAAAGTTCAGGATAGCTCTATCCTTTATAACCTCGCTATGATGATTTGTTGGTATCATTCTCGCAAATATATAGTAGTGTCAGACCTTAGGTACTACATTTAACATAGAAAGAGGGAACTTTACCTTAAATTTATTCTTCACCTTCCAAGCCCCTCTTCCATCAGTAAGAAAAGAAATAACTTCATCTAAGGCCTCATTTGTAGCAGAAAATGATTTGTAGTGACAACTATATATGTCCTCTAACTGATAAAATTCATTAATTCTTCTTGGAGTAAATTCCATCATTTTTCCATGACCAAAAATGTTGTCCTCAGAAGTTTCCTTAAAGTTGGCATAGAACTTCATCACTATACCAATAATAGCCTCTATAGTAAAGTAACAAAAATTCTCCCACTCCCGAGCAACGATTAATCTCTTGACTTGACCACCCAGATTTTTAAATGTTCAATCCGGAATTACTTTTTTTGTTGCAAGCAGACTATTGAAACAAATGTTATCCTTGTAGTTGACAAACTTTTGATCATCATAATCCACCTTTGTCTTTCCCTTACTCATTCTCAGTGCCATGGTAATCTAAGAAAATTTGATAAAATCCAAATAAATTCCTAAAATTCAAAATTGCAATGCAAAATGTTCTAAACTTAAATCTACTAAGTAAGACTTCTTCACCAAAGGATTTTCTCAAAAATCTTCCCAAAATTTTCAAAATTTAGGATCTCGGCAATGTAAGATAAATCCTTGGTGAAAATTGAAAATTTTGAGTTCAAAGTATAGCTCTTACCGAGAGAACATGAAATCCAAACTTCTTTTGGCTTCAAATTGTGTCAAATACAAGCAATAGTAAGCCCTAGGTGCACAAACCGGAGGTTGAAGGTAACCGAAGGGGTAAAAATGGTGTTTTTACTGTGCAAATCACAAAATTTTAAGGGGTCTAGGTACTTTCGGGTTGAGAGTGCCTAAAATTTCATATTTTTCAATCTTCTTTCAATTCACGCGAAAGTCTAATTAGCCTTCTTAAACACTGATATTCATTCTAAAATAATTTACAAATAAATATTTTCACAAAGAACACCAAACTAACTTTTATATATGAAAATCCAAATTTTTACAAATACACATTTTAATCACACACACATACATATAACAAACTAAATTATAATTCAGAGTAGAAATCAAGCCACAATACTAGAACGCAAACACAAAACTATACACAAAATTATAGTTATAAGAGTTCTAAAGCAAAGTAAATTCAACACATTCATATTAAAAACAGAATTACTTTAAAATAGTAGAGAGTCTAAATTTTTCAATTATTTTGCATCATCTTCAGTACTTTCTCCTCCTCTAATATCTCCCATAGACTGGTAATGGATGTACAAATTTTATAAGGGTCGGTATAGAAATTGACCAGTCAATTTTCATCGACCTATCCATTTTTCTTGAACATCTGCACCAAACCTACTTCAATTGTTCCAATATGATCAAAGTTCTCCTTCATCCTCTAATCTAAGTAATCAAAAAGGTAGTTAAGATTTCATATTGCATTCATAATACTCTGAAGTTTTCTTTCAATTCTTTTCATTTTCTTCTCTAAAGCTATTGAACTTCCAACTGTATAGGGAATTAATGGTGTTGAAGCATATGATGAATGATCCAAGATAATATCCAATGCTTCATTTCCATTCCCAATATAATTTTCATCAATAGGAATCATGGGCTCCCAGGGTAATATTACTTTCTCCTAACTTTTGTGTGGCACTTGAGATTGACTAAAAAGTAAGAAAATAGAAGGATGGCCTAGTCCATATATAGGCTCATTCATAATAATACCCATAATAGCTTTGAAAATAATTGATTCCACATCAATGGGCTTTTCCATTTGAATGCAATAGTTTAAAACTGAACTTTCTTTTATAACTACTAACCTTCATGGTAGGTAGTAATTTTGCAGAGATGAAGAAATGTCATTGTTTAGATATTGGATTAAGTAGTGAAGCGAAAAAACTAATGTATCCCTCATCTTTGATTTCCTAATTATCACTTTCATCCATCATAAATTAGTATACATTTTGAATCATATCTCTTGTTGAGATAAAATTTGTATAATGACAAATTGACACGTTTTCTATCATACACAAATCATTAATTCGAGGCGGAGTAAATGGTACAGCCTTACCTCGAATGAAGATGACTCCTTAGGTAATTTCATGTAAGTTAGCATAGAATTGCTTTACCACTAGTACAACAACTGCACCTGTAGTGTAGCATAGAACTTCCCAACGTCTCTGTACTATGATTTTCTCAATTTGTGAACTTGGATACTCAATCCATGATTAATAAAGCCTCTCAACTTGATAAGTCTCTTCTTCATGATGACTTTGTCATATAATCTCTACACGTCAAAATAGATAAACTTTCTTCTACTGAAAAATCCATACCTTGAAGTATTTTTGGAATTGGAAGCCATAGAATTCAAAATTTGGAAGGTTCTGGTCATTTCTGGTCATCCAAGGCAGTTTCCAGGCCTTTAAAAACACATCTCGACGGTTATTTCAAAGTGTAATCATGCCAAAGTTTGCAAATTCATTCCTAAAGGCATAAACTGCTTAGGACGCCGTCGGCGCTCCCAATGGCACTGTTGGTGCCATGGCTTGGGTAGACGGGCTCGTCGACACTAGAGGCCAATATTGGGTCGCTTCTTTCTTTGGTTCAATTTAATTCGAAGTTTTCTTCCAATACCAATATTTGTCTTAATTTATGATATATAGAATTGTGTAGGATTCAAAAAATATTATTATTTCCTAAGATATAAAACACTTATTAAACAAAATAATAAGATATTTAGATATATATTTAAACATATATAGGTTACCACCCATAAAGCGCTTGGTTTAACGTCAACAGCCCGACGTACCATTGTTTAATTGTCGGCACTATTTTTGGTGTGGGGTTTACCCGTAAGAAGCTGTCGGTCATCGGAATTGAAATCCCGTTGCCTGCTTCGGAAGGACGTTTTAAAAAATTTAGTTTTGAAAAAGATGAAGTCAAATTGACCCCATAATTTTCATGGTTTAGATGAAAGAGCGCTTTATCTCAAATCATGTATCTATCCCGAAGGATGAACGCAAGAATTGAGAGTGAGGCTCGATCAACTAAACTAAAGAAAGTTATGACATCCGTTTGGTCTGCGAAACCAATGTATTGGCCGACAAGTTCTCCTATTTAACATAAGGAATTAAATAGGGTTTATATTGTGTTGGGTTCGGGATAAGCTTCCTATAGGGGCAAGCCCCTATAGTTAATTACATCTTAGATAACTGAAGTTACCTAAGAATACTCTCGATAGAAATCAAG